>NW_017731495.1:784144-788683 GCF_001890085.2 Hipposideros armiger | reverse complement strand
ATGGCATAGGAACCTCTGTATTTGTGTGTGTGTGTGTGTGTGTGTGTGTGTGTGTGTGTGTGTGTGTGAGCAACGGAATCGTTCCAGGAAGTCTGTTTATCAAAAGCATGGTTACCTCATGAAGAGACAGTGTTATCCTAAAGAATGACGCAACTAGTCACAAGCATGAACCTGAAAATGGGAAGCATTTATGCTCTCATCCTCCAAACTCTGCCAGAGCCCCTGTAGTTCACCCTGCCCCCTTGATCTATGCCTTTTTGCTCTAAGAAGGCGGAAGAGCTAGCCACACAGCCAGCCTTCCCTCTACACCTTCCCCACTTACCTTCCTTATCAGCTCAGGAAGAAATTTCTGCAAAACTCTTCCTCTGGTCACTGATATCTCTGGGAACCAAATCCATTAAGATATTTTTGATCCTTACTCATGCTATTTTGAATGTCTAGTGCACAGGAAGGAACCGATAAAAATAGAATTACAATGCCCTTACCGCCAAAGTAGCAAAGGGGTTGATTAAGATTGATGTCTGAATAAATATACAATAGCAGGCCCTACATTTTAATAGCCATCAATGGAAGCAGAAAAAGGGTGCAGTTTTCACTGACTGTAAGTGTGTACATTTCTCTTCCTTTACTTTGTACTTTTTTTCTTAAAAGACGGCCCTTCTTTTTTAAAAATATTAAGTCATGTAGAATAATGATAATAGTACAAAATAATGCTAATACTCATGGAGCACTTCCTAGAAGGCAGGCATGGTTCTGGGAAGTTTACATATACAAACTTATCCAATCCCCACAACAAATAATCCAATAGGGATGCATGGATACTGTTATTTCTTTTTTATAGATGAGGAAACTCAGAATTGGAGATGCAGCAATAGCATAGCAGAGAGATCCAAGCCCAGTCCTGCTTATCCAAATAAGTATAGTAGCGTGAGTGTTACTGAATATTTCTTCATCCCAGCCTCCTCTATGGTTGGAGGTACCTAAGACGCAGGTTGCTATGAGGACTAAATGAGAGGTATGGAAAGTCCTTCAGAGAGTGCCTGCCAGAGAGTAAGCCCTTAAACACACGGCATCACTACCACCACCATAATTATCGCGGTCGTCATCATCATCATCATCATCATCGTTCCTTCTTCCACAGCCTCCATTGATTAGGAGGAATTTTCTCTCTCATTCTCTCTCTCTCACTCTCTCTCTCTGTGCACCTATGAATCTGATGATATAAAACAAGTACATTTCAAGAAAAGGAGCACTGCCGAATCCCTGTGATCTCTCCAAGGAAAGGAGCTGAGGCTCACTGTCATTGTGTCCTGGAGGACACCCACACAACTCCACGAGAAGTGCCTTCAGCCCAATAAGAACCATGTCCTTGGACTAACAACATTCAATTAATGGTTTGCAATCACTTCAACTCAAAGAACCTTGCTTACCTGTGAGTTATACGTGTGCTTGGTGACTGAATTCTTTTAGCTGTCCATTTTAATCATTCTTATCCACTTTTATTTCAGCATGTTCTGTAATGTAATATTATTATTTAATTTCTTGAACATTTTACTTCTCAGGTATAAATAGGATGGTCCAGCATAATGAAGTGTGCAGCTAGGTGGTGCTATTTTGAAAAGAGATTTATGGAATTGTCAGGTTTATATACCCAGGGTGCCATTTCCGGGGGTGCCAAATAAAATGAATACACATTTTAAGAGATGTTATCTATGTATTATTTTTTGAAGTTGAATTATGTAGCAATGTGTAGTATGACGTTTGCTCAAAGATGGCTTTAATCAAATGAATGCTAGCCGCATTCATTGTATTACAATTTTAATACAGATTTTTCCTTTCTTAAAATGTGTATACATGTTTTTGGCACCCTCTGTATATATGGAGAATTTGTTCTTCAGATTGTGGACCGCCTTTTTACTTTTGTAACAGTGCCTTCTGAAGAAGACACATTTTTAATTTTGATAAAGTCCAATTTGTCATTTTTTTCTTTTATGGTTCATGCTTTTTGTGTGCCCGATGAAGAAATCTTTACCTACTCCAAGGTTGCAAAGATTTTTATTTTTCTAGAAGTTTTATAGAATTGGTTTCTAATTTCAGTGTAAGATCTATTTTGTATTTATTTTTGTATATGGTGTGAGGAATGGGTCAGGGTTTTTCATACTGATGTTTATTTATCCAAGTACCATTTATAGTAGATTATTTTCTCCCCTTTAAATTGTCCTGGCCCAAAATTTATTTGACCATATACCCATAGGTCTGTTTCTGAACTAATTTTTCTTACTACTGATCTACTTATATGTCTACCTTTCACCCTCATCCCATTGTTCTGATTACTTAAATTCTTTATAGTAAGTCTGAAAATCAGATAATGTAAGTCTACCAACTTTTATTTTTTAAATTGCTTTTGGCTATTCTAGGTCTTTTTCAATTTTCAAATAAATATTAGAATCAGCTTGTTTATTTCCAAAAAATCAAAAGCCTGCTGAGAATTTTTACTCAATTGGCAGACTAAGTTGAATCTACAGATCAATTTGAGGAGAACTGAACAGTCTATAAATGTGGTATATCTTCATTTATTTAATTTCTTTCACCATTTTGTTTAATTTTCAGTGAAGAGATACTCCACATTTTTTTTGTTATATTTACCCTTAATATTATATGTTTTGGGTGCTATTATAATTTACATTAAAAAATAATTCACTTTTGCTTCACGCTACTAGTATATAAACATGCAGTTGATTTTTGTATTTAGTCCTGTATTCTGTAACCTTGCTAAATTCACTTATTACTTCTAGATTCTCAGAAGATTCCTTAGAATTTTATTGTTTTATAGATGACTTACAATTTTCTAAATTAACAACCATGTCACATGCAAAAAAAAAAAAGAAGACAATTTTACTTTTTCTTTTATAATCTTTATTCCTTTTATTTTTCCATGCTTTATTGTACTGTTTAAGGCCTCCACAAAATTGGTGAGTAGAAGTATGAGCCCAGGAATTCTTACCTTGCTCCTAATCTTAGTGTGAAAGTATTCAATATTGATGGTAACTGTAGGCTGTGGCCCAATATCAGATTGATGAAGTCTCTCTACTCTTAGTTGCCAAGAGTTTTAATTATGAATGAGTGTTGAATGTATTTGAAGGCTTTATCTGTATCTATTGAAATAATGATCACATAGTTTTCCCCTTTTATTCTGTTAAGAGGGTGAATTACATTGTGATTGATTTTTCATGTTAAGTCCATCTTGAATTCTTGAGATAAACCCAAATTGGTTATAATATATTAAGCTTTCTGTATGTTGTTGGAGTTGATTGACTTAATTTTGTCAAATATATATATATATATATATATATATATNGGGGTGTTTGTATATCAAGCTTTAAGAAGAAGCTGCCAGAAACACCGCCTGCCACCCACCCTTCCTGGCTTTTGTTTTCACTGAGGGCTGGAAGCTAGGTCATCACCTTGGGGAGGGGAGCCTGGTGAGTGCCCCTGGGGACAAGGGTGGAGGTGAAGGATTGCCAGAAGCAGCCAAAATAACCTGGAAGGGAAACTCCTCTGCAGAGAAACAGAAGGACTGGTAGAAGTGGTGAGGACTCAGCTGGAATTCCTGGCAAGGAGGCAGGGTGGGGGCGTGACAAGCTCTCAGCAGGAACAACTGTGAGATGTCCCTCTGGAGGCCAAATCATGCCCTCACTTGCAGCTTGGACAAAGAGTCCTCCAGCCCAAGTCAGGCGCTTTCCAGGGACCCTGCAACACCTACAAAGGGCCCCTCTGCACTGGACCAGAGTCCACAGGGCCCATTCCAAATGTCCTGGGTCTTTCTAAGGCCCTGGGTTGGGAGCCAGGGCAGAGGGACCTCCATCATGAGTGAGATCTAATTTCTTCCTACACTAAGGGGTAAGGGCTCAGATTTAGATTGACTTCAATTCTAAAAGTAAGCAAACAAATAAGTTGATGGGAAATGTCTTGCATCTGTGTCTCATAGTGGAATAATATTCACACCTGCCACACATGTTTGAATGTTTAAAAACTCAAGTTGCTGGTGCAGAGTTATAGCTCACGCCTTCAGCTTTCATCAATAGAGGCAGCTGTGGAATTGTTGGGAGTGGGAGGGGGCTGGTTATAGTACTCAGAGTTCTTACATCCTTACATTGGAGATGGGCTTGCCTATGGTAGGAGAGAACCTTGGTGTGATAACACAAATGTCTCTTAGAGATCACTGGGGGGACCAATCCCACATTCTACAGAGAAGGCAGCAGAGCTCCCCCAGAGGCCCTGGATTCAAATAAAAGATTCCATATATTACAACAGTGCTTCTCAAGCTTCAGTCCTCATGTACTAGAGTCATGATTCATTTGCCACATCTGCAGACCACCTGTACTAATATTTACTGAATATTTCTCGACATATGGACTCACTTTTATTACTTAAATAAATGTATTCTCACCCTAAACAACAATATCCATGAAATCACAAGTTTGGTGTGCTATACACAAACACACACACACACACACACACACACACACACACACACAC
>NW_017731495.1:769552-779999 GCF_001890085.2 Hipposideros armiger | reverse complement strand
CTGCGCACAGCAGCCCAGCTCCAGGTTGAGCTGTTGTTCAGCATCTTAGCTGTAGAGGGCAGTGTCACTGGCCCTCATATGTGGGATCCGAACCGGGGACCTCTGGTGTCCCAAGCCAGCTCTTAACCACCGTACCACTTGGCCGGCCCTAATTTTGTCAAATATTTTTTGTGTCTGTTATAAGGCATATTATGTATTTATTTATTTATTTGGGAATATCTTTGTTAGATTGTGGTATTAATGTTATGCTGGTCATAAAATGAGTTGGGAAGTACTTTTCTAATTTCTGAAAGAGTTTGTATAAGATTTTGATATTTCTTCTTTGGATTTTTGATAAAATTCACAAGCAAAGCCATCTGGGCCTGGAGTTTTCTTACTGAGAAGGTTTTGTAAATGAATTCTATTTCATTTTTCTATATGGGGCTATTCAAATTTTACATTTTATCACATTTTTTTTAGTACATTGCATTTTTTTAAAAAATCATCCATTTCACCTAAGTTTATTGGCTTAAAGTTGTTCATAATAGTCTCTTATTATATTTTTAATGTTTCTAAGATCTGTAATAATAAATTTTCTTTCACACTTGATATTGATGATTTATATTCTGTCTTTTTTCTTGATCATTAGAGGTTTATCAGCTTTGCTGATCTTTTCAAAGATCAAGTTTTAGCTTTGTCATTTTTTGTTTTCTATTTTACTGATTTCTGCTCTTAACTTTAGTTAATTCCTTCATTCTACTTACTTTGGAGTTGTTTTTGTTTTCCTTTTTCTAGGCTCCTGTGATGGAACCTGAGGTAATTGGTTTTAGGTCTTCATTCTTTTCTAATATGAATGTGAGAGCTAGAAATTCCCCTCCAAACAGTGCTTTATCTGTATTCTGCAAATCGTAATGTGTTGTATTTTCATGGCTATTCAATTTCAAATGATTTCTAAATTTGGACATTTTTGATTTATTTAGAAGTAATCGAATATATCTTGTTATTGATTTCTAGCTAAATTCCATTGTTTTGAACTATACTCTATGATTGTAATGCTTTTAGATTTATTGAAATTTGTTTATGGTCCAGCATATGGTCTACCTTGGTGAAAGCACCATGTGCACCTGAAAAGAATGCAGTTGTTGGGTAAAGTGGTGTACAAATATCAATTAGGTCAAGGTGGTTAGTAATGTTGTTCAGATCCTCTATGCTTTATTAATTGTTTTATCTAGTTTTACAATCAATTAATGAAAGATGTGTAAAATCTATGATTATGGAATTTTCTATTTCTCTCTTTAACACTGTCAATATTTGCTTTATGTATTTCGAAGGTCCAATGTTAAGCACACATACATTTATGACTGTTACGTCTTTCTGATGAACTGACCCTTTTATCATTATGAATGCCCTCTTTATCCATGGCAATACTCTTTTTCTTAAAGTGTATCTTACCTGATATTAATATGGCCACTCCAGCCTTTATAAGCTTACCACTTGCCTGGTACATCTTTTTTCATCTATTTATATCAACTTATTTGTATCTGATATTTAGAGTGCATCTTTATTTTTAAAGTGTGTCTTTGTATTTATAATGTCTTTTGCAGATAGCATATCATTGTTTTCTAATTTTTTTCAAATAATCTCTGCTTTTTAAGTTGATTTAATGTAATTATTCATGTGAGATGTAGGTCAACTCTTATTTATTTATTTATTTATTTATTTATTTATTTATTTATTTAGTATTTTTCCTCATTGTAGCTGTACCTTTGTTCACCCTTCCTGGCTTCTCTTGTATTAAGTCAAATTATTTTTCAGAATTGCATCTTATCAACTGGCTTTTAAGCTTTATATTATATTTATAGGGGTTGTTCGATAATTACACTATACATCCTTAACATTTTATAACCAAGTTAGAGTTAATAGTGTACCTTTCACATAAAACGTAAAAGTTTTGCAACCATATAAGTCTCCTCACATTACTATATGACATAGTTGTCATATGTATTACATATTCCTTCAGCTCTTTAAAGATGTCCCCCTGTTTTCTGTCCTCCATGGTTTCTGATAAGTCTGATGCCATTGAAATCACTGTTCCCCTATACGTAATGTGTTGTTTTTCATCTGCTACCTTTACTATTTTCTCATTTTCTTTGTTTCTCAGCAATTTGACTATGATATTCCTAGATATAGTTGGCTAGATACTTTCCACTGAGCTTCTTATCTATAAATTTATGTCTTTCACCAAATACGGGTACTTTAGGAGCATCATTTCTTCAAATAACTTTTTGGTTCTACTCTCTCTTCTCCTCTGGGTCTCAAATTACCTGTATATTAGACCTTTGATAGTATCCTATAGATCCATAAGGCTGTTAATTTTTTTCCAATAGTTTTTTTATTGTCTTCATTAGGTTGCATAATTTCCATTAATCTACCATTAAGTTCATCCACTCTTTTCTCTTTAGTCCACTGCTATTAAGCCCATGTAGTGAATGATGTATTCAGGCATTACATTTTTTCAGTTTCAAAATTTCCACTTGGATCATTATTTTTTATATGACTTCTGATATTTCTTAGTTTTCTACTCATTATAAATATGTTTTTAATCCTCACCTATCATAATTATAATAGATGCTTTAAAATCCTTATCTGGTAATTCTGATATTTGATATATCTCAAAGCTAGCCTCTGTTGATTGTCTTTTCTCTTGACAATGGGTCACATAATACCGGCTCTCCACATGTCAAGTGATGCTATATGAGTTATGATCAAAAGATGCAGTGAATGTTTAAATTAAAAAAAATATTACAGTAAAAGACACATTGCCATTAATTCCCCTCAAAATACTCCCCCTCGCTTCGAACACACTTATCCCATCGTTCTTGCCACTTTCTGAAGCAGTTCTGGAAGTCCTCTTTCGTGAGTGTCTTTACTTTACCCTCCATCATGACAACGCTCCATGTCACACATCGCTTCTGGTACAGCAATTTCTGTCAAATAAAAACATTACGGTGTGTCCTCATCCACCTTATTCACCGGATCTGGCACCATGTGACTTTTGGCTCTTCCCCAAAGTCAAAATGACCATGAAAGGTAAATGTTTTGAATTGATTCAGGACATCAAGACAACCATGACAGTGCAACTAAAGACACTCACAAAATTGGACTTCCAGAATTGCTTCAAAAAGTTGCAAGAACTATGGGAAAAGTGTGTGAGAAGCGAGGGGGAGTATTTTGAGGGGGATTCATGGCAATGTGTCCTTTACTGTAATATTTTTTTTTAATTTAAACATTCACCATATTTGTTGATCACACCTATATTTTGAATATTGTATTATGAAAACTCTGGATTGTGTTATATTTCTCAGAAGAACGTTCATGATTTGTTTCAGCAGGAAATTCACTTGGTTAGAATCAACCTCTAAACTCTGTCATATTTGTGGTGGGCAGTAGTTCAGATCTCAGTTCACACTGCTTTTAATCTGCCCATGCACATATGGCTCAGGAGTCAGCCGGAGTCTTGGGCAGGGTTTATACACAGAATTTGGGGTTCCTCTTATTTGTCTCTCTTTTTATTTTCTGGAATTACCCCTCGCTTTCTGATAGCTCTGATTACTCTGCACTCCTTCAAACGGTTCCTCCTGCCAACAAAGAGTACAGTCTCTCTGTTGGAATTTTAGCCACCTCACGCTCTAACTCTAACCCCGGCTGCCCTTGGAGCACAACCGCAGACATGGAAAACTCACTCTATGTCAGTTGCTTCCTCTAAGTTTCAACTCCCTCCAACATTCTCCCTGCTTGTGTTTATTCTCCAAAGCCCTTAGGTAGTTATTTTTTGTTTTTCCAGAATTTACAGTCATCTGTGCGAGGTTCAATTTGTTCGGAGCTTATTTCTCCATAACCAAAGCAGAAACCCATAATATCTTTTGAATAAAGTTCAAAACCAATTGTCATATATTGTTTAGATATGTGTGTTAAGACAAATTTAAATAAACAAACAAATGAAAAGATAATGACAAAATTCAAGTTAATGTATACCACGAGAAGGAAGACAGGATAAGAGAAGAACAAACATAAAGGTAAACACCAATTAGTGTCAGTGTTCTAGTCCTCTGGCTGTGTGTGGGCTAATGGCCGTTCACTGCATTACTCAGAAAATGATAAATAACATGGTCATAATAATAAAGGCTATGCACAGACCAGTGATGGTAGTGTATCATGAACCAAGGAGTTCTATTAATTTAATTCTGTCCATCTAAAAACAAACATTCACAGAGTCCTCATCTTGTTCCTGGACTCCTGGAAACTCTCAGGACCAACAAGATCCCGAGAAGCTTCAGTCACAAGGTCTATGGAATGGCTAAAGATTTATGAGATTCATTTATAGGTAAAATTTATGGACCATTCAAATTTGGGCACATCTTAGACTCATGGTTCATAATGAGAAACCCCCTAAATAATGTTGTCGTTTGAATGAGAAGGATAAAAAGACAAAATCAGGCATGCGTGTATTGTGTCTTTGTTCACAATCCGCACAGGGTGTTTGACCGAGACAGGAAACGTTCCTGAGGGTTTAGAAGCAAGGAATAAGAAGAAAAGAGACTGAACGTAAGAATGTGGAAGCATTCTCAAAGCAGGGGAAATCTGAAAAGCATAATCCACATGTCAAGGACCGTGGGACATTTTCCCAGAGGGGACTGGACAAGGAGCCTCCCTGGCTTTAGTGTTTTAAACCAGGCTGAATGGAACACCAGGGAATACGCTGGAGGGAGGGCGATCACGCTGGCCAAAAGGGTGGAAAAAGTGATGCAATCAGGGACTTCTTTCCCATCTCTAATTTTATGGCTTTCTGTAAAAGGGGGGGGAAAAAATCAAACCACTTCAAAATAAGATCACCAGAAACCTGGCTTTCACGACTGATTCCAGTGAGAAAGAAGTTGATAAAGATTTCTTTTCTTGATCGAAGATCACATACCATGCCAAAATATACCTCCACCTGACTAGTGCTTCCTAGCAAATACAGGGTAAGTTTTTAAATGAATACAGAACATTGCTCTAGGAATTGGGGACACTAGGGGAATAATCTACAAACACTATCACTCAAAAATAAAGGATTTGCTTCCCGACAACCAAAAGCTTAACAAATCACACCCAGTGTCTTATTTCTCAGGATATTTGGAGAATGCAGCAAATAGAATGCTCTCTTCCAACTGCTTGCTATCTGGTTTGATTTTAAGGATTCCTAATGACAAACCTCTAAAAAAAATAAATATATCAGTAGATTTTTTTTTCTTTTTTCTTATTTGGTATCGTTGATAACAAGTTGTATGCATTTTCTCAAGTCAAGGAAAAAAATCCCTTTTTGGTGCCTTCAGCTTTATGTTGCTGAAATAGCTATAAAAACACATTTTAAGAGCTAGGCCTTATAAAAGTACATTATAAAAAAAGGAAGGGGGGTACAGAGAAATTTGCTAACCACTATAAAATTCAAATCTCCAATCTACTAATACCCCCATGGGTGTGAGGAAACAGGGCCTCTTTGGAGAAAGGTAATCCTAATTATGTGGCATGCTAGAGAGACACCCAAGTTTATGTCAGTAGCAGATTCTGATAAGATAAGCTCTAAAGGAATCCTGTCTGGACTGTTTCAACTGGGAGGGTGTTGGTGTAATGTTGGTATTTTAGCTGTGATCTAGAGGCCAGCAAGGTTAGGCTGGACAAAGCAGAGCCTAATGAAGTTGCTAGTGTCTGGGCTGAAACAGCCACAAAGCCTTTCAAATAAGCAGCTGTATCCTGACACTCATTAGTGATTATATATGCAAGGGCTGCAACTTAAGCCCCAATCAGTAAAACAGCCTAGACCTCCGCATATACACAAAGGAACTAAAGTATATACAAAAATAAAGAACTAGAACCTTTTCAATGTCTTCTCTTTCATATTCTGACATTTTTCTTTTTTTTCTTTCTTGCTTTTAAAAATATTAATGACAGGACTGCAGTTACTTACCTTCCAATTTAGTACTAATTACCACCGCGACTAAAATGAGACTTCATTTTTTTTTAATCAAGGAAGGTCTAGTCAGAAATTGCTTCTGCTAAGTTCTGTACAAGACATAATATACTCTTGTTAACTAACAAAACCAATAAATCAAGCTGAAGCACTTATTAAAGTATCTTACAGCACTAAATTTATCACTGATGACAAATTTAATTTGGAACTCTGACAGTTTGCTCCTTGCACATACAGAGCTCCAACAGATTTCTCTATTTTTTTTTGGGGGGGGGGAGGCAGGGGGGTGGTGGTGCAGTGGTTATTTCACAAGGAATGAATGCTGAAATTTACCAGAAATTTTTAGAAATGTAAAAAACGACTTCCAATCGAATGCGGTTTTCCTACAGTGTTGCTGTCCCTAGGAGAAGTTATGCATTAAAATTCTTTCCCAGGGATTCTATCCTTCGCACATTAGAGTTATCAGAATGTTAAAAATGGTGATAATGAGCATTTTACGAAGCAATTTATAATCATCACTCAGTTAACCCACACTCTATCTCCACAGTTAGGTCAGTGCTTGTCCCTTGATAATGAAGATAAGAAAATTGAGATACACAGCTTCCCCCACCTAACAGGTAGAATCATTTCAATCTGTGGCAAGGTCATTCAGAACAAGCAAGGGAGGGTGGAGAGAAAAAAAGGAAGGAAATTCACAAAGTTGCGCTGTCTTCTTCTAATTACTCAATACTTTAACTAAAAGGACACTATTCCCACTTTAAGTATCAAATGAAAATCACATTTCAAATACACATAAAATTATTATTGATAGGCAGCTTTTGCTCGACACCGTACTTCTAGACTATATAACATGACTAATGCCTTATTTTCTGTACCAGTCAACTGCACTGTGCAGCATATTGTACAAAACAACCTGGCTACACAAGTTCTATTTTCTATAAACTTTTCCTCCCCCTAAACCACAGCTCTACAATTCTACATTAGCATTTTCTTGCTGCTTTTCAACCAGTATTTTCTTTCTTGACAATGCAATCAGCATATAAAAACCAAATTTCACCGCCTGGTCCCAGTTAAGGCAAACCCAGCAAGCAGCCTAAACCACAGCCTGACAAGGGGAACGCTTTAAGCTCTGGGACAAAAGCCTGCAAGTCGACCTGTTTTGCAGACTGATTAATAGAAACAAGCTCCAAGGACTAATCACAAGTCTGAGCCTTGTTTTGCAGATTAATAGAAGAAAGACACACAAGAGGAGGGGAGGTTACAGCACCGGAATACGAATAAGCAAAGGTAAGCACCAGGCTTTCCTCTACTGAAGTCACATCCTGTAAAGCCAGACGCTCAGACCCCAAGTCGCAGGGTGCCACGCTCAGGGATGAATCAAAATGCAGCACCCGAGAGGTCTGGGTTCCATCAGTCACCCCGGCACCAAATAAGCCATCTAGGTTCCACCTTTTTTGGAAATTCTGATTTAAAAGTGGAAACATTTTTCAGCAGAATGATGCATGACTCTGGGTGCTTTCTGGGAATCCTTCCCCTTTCAGCCGGGCAAACGACAGCACTTGTTGATCCAAACAGAAGCTTTCACCTCCCCATCTTTTGCAGTGGCCTGTCACACAGGTAATCTGTGAAATGTGTGCATCTGTGCAGGTCCACAACTATACAAGAACTATAGACACAGCGACGGCATAAAGTTAGAAGACAGTCAATTTCCAAATTACCCCTAGACACACATTTTACAATAAGAGAATGCGGCCTTTTTTCCTGACTGTAAAAATAAAGACTTACCCACTGTAGGAATATACAAAATCCCAGGGAAGTAGAACGAAAGAAAAAGAAAAAAAGAATATTTATAAGTGAAAGTCACTGTTGTACTTGTGGTGTAGTACCTCTCAGTTTTCATTTTCTCTATACATTTATATACTTTTTTTTGTAATGCTACGGACCTTCTGTATATTTTTGGTGGGGATATGGCTTTTGAAACGCTTACTGCTAGACATAAGAAAGAAAACCATATCATTGCTGTTTGATGACTAATGCTAATTCTTGAATGACAAAAACCAGGTGAATGAATGAATGTTTACTGGAATTATAAAATCTTCATCCATGTATCTGGTTAACTGAGGAGCGTTTACACAGCATGGGAAACAATCTTTAGAAACTGAGATGTTTACTTTTTTGTATGAATCCTATTCTTGATGATTTTCTGCAGTAACTATTTTCTTTCACCCATTTTTTATTCTAGTCTTACTTGTAGAAACCCAGAAAGACTAGCCTTTTTTTTTTTTTTTTTGTCTCATTCACAAGAAGAGTATTTGATTCCATGGACAAAGAGAATGGATTTTTTTTCTGACATATTTGTATTCTGTTTTATCAATAATCCAATTATTCTGTTTATTGCAACCAACCAAGGAAAAACACATTCCTAATGAAAATCATAAATATCAACAGTTACAAAATCTCAGAACTGACTTTAGAGCACGATTAAGCCTGTGGTTTATAGGCTAGCCAAACTTCAGAATTTCTAAACAAGTGATCCTGTTTCTCTCAGGCTTTGCAAAATAGGGTTCAAACTCTGCAGAAGGTAATTTCTATAGCAAATCACTTTACAAACCAATACCCTCCTTGGTATCAGATTTTCCCTTTAATAGTAATACTGAACAGCACACACAGTGTGTTTGAATGTAAGAAGGCTCTCAGTACCCTGAAAATTCCCTCGCCTTTCATGGGCCTGTCTCTAAAGCCACTAGGCAGCCTCACCCACACAGAATCTACCTCCAGCATGAGCTATTTAAAAGCACGAGGTCTGGGCCAGCATTGTACACACACACTTAGGTTTCCCATTTTTCCTACTCATTCCGCTGGACCAATAGGCAAATATGCCTTCATATGGAATTATACATTTTTTTAAGGGAGAGGCTGAATTTGGATAAGAAAAGAAACTAGTCCTTGCTGTTTTATCTGAAACAAACAAACAAACAAAAGAGACGGGAAGCATGAAGGAATGTTTAATAACACAGGCATCACAAGCATAAGTCTAAAATCTTCATTCTCAAATGCTTCCTCTGTATTAATTTATTTAAATAATATAAACTCCACAAATTGAGTTCCTGAAATTTCCTTTCCACAGTTTTTATTTTCCCTCTGAAGTCATAACACCAAAAGGAAAAAAAAAATAAGAGTGGCTAATATTTGCCCAGTGGCATATTTCCAACTAGTTTAGCCATCCACAATTTCTGATTAGGTTTTAGCCTAGCATCTTTTATTTGTTCTGAAAGGATCAAAGCAAGAGGGTTTTTTTCCAACTGATTCTTCATTCAAAATAAAAATAAAGAGCAAATTATGGCAAGTGATTTGGGGGTTGGACTTTTAAATCATTAAGACGATAAAAACATTTTATTTTTCCTAGTTTCTGTCTTTGATAATCCTCTTTCTACAATGAGCGTATTCCAAGCTACTCCCCATTGTTCACGAAGCCTTGTGTGGCAAGGAAAGTCAGTGCATCTTATTGGACTGTGTTCAGATTGATAATGTCCCATAATTTCCATATATATAGTAGCTTGAAATGTAGTGAGTAAAACAGTAATCTCCAGTTATAAAGCCAGACAGGAATCAGAAGTGCTTAGTTTTATGTGCAATTATTTTGTACATAATATAGAAAAGAAGTGTATACCAATTTTAGAAAAGAATGGGAAATCAGTGTGTTGACTCTGACCTTTTTTATTTTTCCTTTACAAACATAGCATCAGTTTTATTTAGTCTTTGGTGTTGATTTACTATAGATTCATATAACATTTTAGCACTTTTTCTTTAATGTGATCTATCCTAAACCCACCATGCCAGACATTAGATCTGAAAGTGTTTAAATTACCCAATAACTATCTCCAACTCTTTCAGATGCTGTCTTGGGCAATTCTTTCCTGGGGAGAATCTTACTTAGGCTAGTATTAACCATTTTCTTTAATTTGCCTTTTAGACACCAAGTGCTTCTCATCATTGACTTTTCATTCTTCTCTGTATATTTCATACCTGGACACTACTAGTCTTAGTAACTATATTTACACTTTAACCAAGCTGATCTTTTCTAATATTTGAGCAAAACAGCCTTCCTAAATCCTCTCCTGAATTAATGCAGATTTAGAAGTCATCTTTTCTGTCCTTCAGAGGACGGAGACACGTTCTGCTACCCCAAAGGCTTTCAAATTTGCCACTAACTTCCTGTGTAAGCAGTCCTCACACAACATTCCATTTTCAATTTACAGTCCCCATCCAAGATTATTTCTTTTTCCTGGGTGAAAACCCAATACCAAGTGTTACTCAGACATTTAAAATGATATTCATGTAGATGACCTTAAAAAAAATGCCCATATGTCTTCAATATACGAGGTTCCTTTCCTAAATGGTTTCCACTTATCATAAGCAACTTGCCATGCACTGTACAATATTTGCTTTTAAAAAACTCTC
>NW_017731495.1:751680-769437 GCF_001890085.2 Hipposideros armiger | reverse complement strand
CACACACACACACACACACACACATGAATAGAGGTAACCATTTTTCTAGAATAAGTTTCCTATTCATGTCATTTCTGCCCCTCTTTGTTTCTCCCCTTTATACCATCAAAAAAAAACAAGGAAAGAAAAAGCAAACAAACAAAACAAAAACATAATAGCTATTACAAAAACTACATGACTAAGTGCCAGGAACTTAACATACATCATACATTTTAATCCCATGAACAATATACTGAGTAGTGAAAACAATAAAGGCTTCGGGGGTTGGGCTTCTCTGCTTCTGCTACCTAGGAAATGAGTGTCCTTGAGTGAGTTATTTAACTTCTATAGCCTTCAATTTTATCTTCTCTCAAATGGGAGTAATATTACCTTCTTTATAGGCTTGCTGTGACGCTTGAAATCAATGTTATATAAGGTGCCTCTATGTGGGTCAGGCTCAACAAATAGTAGTTATTATTATTTGCATACCCATTTGACAGATAAAACTGTGTGAGATGAAATAACTTGCTTAACAAGGTAAAGGAGTTCCGAACCATAAAACTGAGACTCACGCTCCCTGGGAGTAGCTGTTTCTAAAGGCCAAAGCCTACGCCTCTATGGCACTCACTGCCTTCCCCCTTCAATAGGTATAACAGGATCGCAACTATTTAACCTACGCCGGGCCTGGGGATTAGGCTATTCCAGGCATGTCTTCCTGCTGGGGATGTCCTCCCAGACGTTTGTTAACCTGAGGAACTGATCATTTAAGGGAAGAGAGAATCGGCTGGAAGAGCTCAGCCCAATTCCAACAAAGATTTCATTGTCAGAGGGGTGCTCCTAGGCACAACATGGTCTGGCCTGCTCCCCTGTCAGCCTCCCATGGGCGTATAGGTGAGTCCTTGGGAGGGTGAGTAACGTAGTTCTTTGATGGCCCTCTCACAGGACAGCCTAGAAGGGCACGAGGCTTCTCCCCTGTCTGGCACAGAACACAGGATGGCTTTGATTATCATATATTCCATTGTAAAACATCACAAGGGGTAGAAGACAAGCCCTGAGGCTATGCAGATGTGGTGCCTGGCAGAAAGGGAGCGCTCCGTGGAAGCGGCGACCTCCTAACTGTGGCCCGAAGCCCACCTCCCCTGCATCACAGCGCTTCAGGAGGATTAAAGGAACCGGTGTAGTTACCCGGCTTACTTGTGAGCATAGCTGAGCTACAGGGGAGAAGATGGGTGCCGGAAGGAAGGCAGAGCAGCAGCAGCAGCAGCAGCAGCGGCTGGAGCTAGGTAAATATGGGTCAAAGCTGTCAGCGGGACTGCAATGGACTCACTATCTGATAATACCTGGAGAAAGTCATGTTCCACTTAGAGCTCAGAGTGCAAGATGAGAAATCCACATTTGTCAAATAGCTTGAAAATAAATGGTACAGAGTCTACATGACTTTAATTCAATTCTAAGAATTCAACCATTGAGAATTCAACCACTGCGATAACAGAATACTAAGTATGTGATAACTGGTTCCTAATGTCCAAAGGGTCTTCTGAGGGCCCACCTGGTCTAGCTTCCCTACCAAGCTCACACTTTACGCTCACTTCTATTCCTGCAGCTTGAAGAGGCAGTCTCTCTCCAAATCTAACAGACACTCTCATAGCTGCTCACAACACGGAGATAAGGCATCTGAGGTAAAGAAACAACAATAAAGAGCTTAAAAATACTGTTGGAGCCTTTCTTTGAAAACTCTCACTGCCTTTAAGTTAAATTTGTCCAACTACTCCCATTCCTCACCTTTACTAAATCTGGAGCGATGCTGCTATGCTTTCTATATTTCTGAATGTTCAGGAAGGATCTAGATATGTTCACGATGCTCAAGGACATAATTTAGTACTTTGTTTCATTCCATTATGCTCTACCATCTCTATTCCTCCTTGTAGATTGATGGCAACACTGGACCTTGTATTGGAAGTATTCTCTTTCCTTTTACAACTGGGTGTCTCATCTGTGTAGACCCTCGGTCCATCAGCCATAGACACAGCTCAACGACCACCACCCTTATTTATTCATTCATTTATTCAGTAGATATGGATAGAGTACCCACTACTGTCCAGACACTGGGCTAGCCTAGGGTGTGCATAGAGAACAAAGCCGACAGGATTCCTGCCCTCATGGAGTTTACAGCCACTGTACAATCTCCTTCCACCCACCAGCAGTAACTCGGGGTTAAAAAGAAGCCTGTCAATGTGACATGAAAAAATGAAAGAACAGCCAGCAGTCAGTGGGCTGGGTCTCAACGTGAAGGTCCAAGTCTTCTTGGTAGCATGGTTCTGGGGACCATGTCACACCTGATGTTAGTGGGGGCACATGACCAGCAGTTCCTTCTTGGTGCATATGCCCTGGGCTGCTATCTCTCTCTCTCACCCGCTACTTGGTGATTCAGAGGGAAAAAGCCACATGCACCCGATACTTGCCCCCTTGATGAGTGTGCAAAGGAAATGGAAGTTGTCTCTATGGGGCACAAAGACCAGAAGGAGCGATCTACGTGCTATGACACACTGAGATGTAGATTTTTCATTTTTAACACCCTAGGTTCTGGAGCATACCATGTAAAAGATACTGGACAATTCACTCGTTCTGTCCCCTCAACACTCCCCTTCCCCCCTGCAAATATCTCACCACTGATTCTGAGCACCCCTGAAGAGCACTGGCCTGGATTTCTGTGTCCTTTTTTAGTAACCAGATGGAAACAGCCAAGTCTCCTAATGGGCCCCTTCCTGAGTTGGCTCAGGTTAAGGAAGAGAAGGACACCTGTGGTCGGTAGGCTATCCTGGCTTAGTCTAAAGGACTCAGCAAAGGAACTCTGGATTCTAGTACTATTTCTCCCCAGCTAACTCTGCGACTGAGGGTCAGTGTCCTCCCCTGTCAAAAACTCTATTTTGGTCTCCTCTGTCAAAAGGAGGCAATACTGACATGTAAACACTTGTAAATGCTGGCTATTATTATTATTATTATTATTATTATTATTATTATTATTATTACTACATACCATGCTTATTTTAATTGTTCAGAATTGTTTTTTTTTACTTAAATTTTAATTATTTAGAACTGTGGGGAAGCCCAAATGCAGTAACACATGTGAAAGTTCTGTGAGTGAAATATACCATCCAAATGTAAGTTTATTATTGTCACTTGCGAATGGAGTTAGCCTCTCAGAATGAACACACAGGCAAAAATTTAAGTTATGCCAATGGCTGATATTAAGCATAACTGAATGCATACAAATGCTTCCATGCCACATTCGTCTATACAACTACCACCAGCACGTCAGGTAAAGGCACCATGACAGGCTTGAGAGGTTTGGACAGAGTGGGTAGAAAGGAACTAGTTCGATCCAACATCACAGGCTCTGCGTAAATGGCCTTTCAAAACAGTATTTACTGATACGGCTATCAATGGGAGGTAGGAAGCAAAGCGATCGGTTTTGCTTTCTCCTTTTTCAAATAAACAGGGCAGTTGTTAAACCAGAAATGAATCTGATCCCGTGCGGCATTCAGAGCAGTCGGCTGCATTCTGAAACAGGCAAAAATGTAAACAGAGCCTGAAACTCTAGAGCCAGGCAAAGCAGCCATAGATTTCATAATGGGCGAGTCTATAGGCCCTGAGCCAAGAAAAATGAAATATTAGCCTGAGCCTTTAAACAGAATCATGTAAAAGCAGAGTGCATATTTGTTTAACACACACACACACACACACACACACACACACACACACACACACACACACGCCTTCTGTGCCAATACCTTTCTGAACCCTCCTGAATAAAAGCTGGAATCCCTGAGAACGTGGTAGAGAACAAATATTGTTCATATAGTTCTGGTTCTTTAGCATGAAAGGACTTTCCCTATTGGACACGGAGATCTTTCTTTCTTTCTTTCTTTCTTTCTTTCTTTCTTTCTTTCTTTCTTTCTTTCTTTCTTCCTTCCTTCCTTCCTTCCTTCCTTCCTTCCTTCCTTTCTTTCTTCTTTCTTTTCCTTTCTTTCTTTCTTTCTTCCTTTCTTTCTTCCTCCCTCTCTCCCTCCCGCCCCCTCCTTCCTTCCTTCTTTTTTTACCCAAGTTAATTACAAAGTATGACAGTGAAAATAAAATAAATGAGCCCATTCCACCCTTCCCCATATCTGAATTCTATCATATGAGCTGTCAATTGGTTTTCTAATCCTCTCACTCAATATCTGCTGTTAATTTGTTCGCTATTTCAAGAACTTGAAGACTGTCAGCAAAATACATGATGCATTACCAAACTTATAATTGGAAATAAAAGCATCTGAAGCTTTTCTGACAGGGCAAACATAAAGTACTACTGCACTGATCAGAACAAGGAAACGTGAGCAACCTTGTAGTTATGGGCATGCAAGCACAATTATAAACGCTACAGACTTACTCCCACTTTGAAAAAATGCTGAAAAAAATCACATCTAAATGAATGAATGAACTCAACATGTTTAGAAGAAATGAGGGGAAGAGAGGAGGGGGGAAAAATCATCCTGCTCATACTGCCTCTGAAAATGCAACTCAGTGGGCTTTCTCTCGTTCTTTCAGCCATTTTAGAATTACAGTGCCGAGGCCCGATCTAATTTTCCTGCTGCAGAAGTTAAGGCACTTCCTCCACAGTTACTAAATCTGACAAATTACACCTGGGTCTACTCTAACATGAAAAAGTGTGCTCTTTGTTCCTGACCCCTTGGTCAGTGTAGAGATCAAATTCCTGGACACCAGAAAGCCCCACTCATATTCATTAAAAGCCACGGGAGACCAGCTCTGCATTTCTGTTCAACAGGGGAATGAGGCGCAGGCTATTGCTGAAGAATGCAACTGCTCTGCTCCGCTCGGAGCAATACAGACTTTTTCCTTTCAGCAGTTTGGCGGCTGATCAATTACTACCTGAATGTTTTTTTTTTTTCTACACAGCATCTTAGTACCAAAAGAACAGTTGAAATCAGAAAAAAGGAAGGCTTTAGTCGATGTTTAAAATGCCAAGTCCCACCAGTGAGTTTACTGAAATTTGCTTGCACTAATATGTTGGTTACAGATCAGTAACCAAAAATACAAAGATGATTTTAAAATTCCACCTCCCCTCTACCCTGGCCAGACAAGCAATTATCATAGTGGCTCATATTTGAATTTTGTCTCCTCTTTCTAACCACATTCAGTCTTTGAAAAAGACATTACAGAACTGAGAGCGATCACAAAGAGGAAATCAGGAACCATCTTGGCGGCAGAGTATCCACACGAGGGATCCAAGAAATCCACACGCTTTCCTGTTATGACAGCCAAGTCCAAAGCGGAAGGAACTAACTGCCTGGCAACACAAGATCGTCTTCTTCTGTCTCCCAAAGAAGGAGAGAAAATCATAATAGTTAGATAAGTTAAGAAAAGGTATCACTGAATTGCCACTCCCCAAAATGACAACACATCGTGCCTGATTCCTTTCTTCAAGATTCTTGGAAGAATAAGATGGTGAAGGAACACCATACAGAAGTCGCAGAACCTGCCATTAAGGCTTCCCGAGACACGGGTGTCCCCTGGAACATGTCAACTCTTATCCTCCTTCCAAGAGAGCACTTTTCTTCCAGGACAAGGCATCCCACTTACAACATCTTCAGTGTAGGCCACTGAATTCTCCCAGACCCATCAAACCACATCCAAAGCCTTTTCCTTGGGGTTCTAAGTACCACAGCGCACTCCAACTGTGAACACACATGAACGCTCTGGAATGGTGTAAGTTATTTTCCACACACAAATTCCTGCTAAATTTTAAATTGGGAGATACTACTTTCCCTCCCCTGATCTTTAGGAAGCGTTCAGCTGTGCTACAAGTTATAAACATGTAAAGAATACAGACTAACATTCCTTTTCTATAGTGAAACCAACTCACAATCCACAGTTTTCTAAATACATGAGTTATAGCTATCTTCCTGGTCAGATGGCAATTACTTTTGAGAAACCTATGACAGGATGGAAATCCTTAGTATCGAGGTTATTTTGATTTCTATTTTGAAATTAAAACCACTAGCAACAGAAGCAAATCAGAACTTAATATTCCCTCCAAAAAAGTCATTGGAAAAGCATGGAAATCAAACTGAAATCAGTTTACATTACTTTCGGGGTTGCACTAACTAATGGATTACTAAGCAGGCATTCACCTGTGGGTGAATCTCAGAACCTAACTTCTGAAGGAAGAAGAGTGGTAGCTTGGCCCCTGATCAAAATCTTAATAGTGAAAGAGGTTAATAATTGTACATGATATTAAAATAATCAAGCATGCCTGCAAATATGAATATTCTTTGAAGATTCTGACTTTGACGACCATTTAAGTGAGTGGCATATATGCGAGTGACTAGGACAGATCTCAGTGACCCTGTTTTTACCAATGGAGAAGTTCAAGTTAAGTGATTTACCTAGTGTCACCCAATCAGTAGAGGCTGAACTGGGGCCAGAGCCCATCCCATCTGACTCCTAATGCAACAGTCCTCACATGCAGCTAACAAAGGTACAAAGTACAATGGAAACACCACCAACCCCACAATATCAGGAATAGCTAACACTAATGCTTACTTTATGCCAGGAAGTCTTCTTGGCATAGATTAATGCTGTGGATGCATTAACTCATGTTTGCTCCTAACAAACATGTGAGAGGAGTAATGTTGCTATCTCCCACTTTGGAGACGAGAAAACAGACACACGGAGAGGTTCAGAAACTCACCCAGGTCCCAGGGCTGAATAAGCGGGAGGGCTGGGAAAAATCTGCCCTCCCCACAGAAATGCTAAGATAGGCATTCTTAATTCAAAGTTCAGATTATCAGCAGTCCTGGAAATACGAATTTTAACAAAATATCTTGACAGTGATATCTAAACTATGGATGCCTCCAAAATACAGGATGAAACTGGAATTTCCTTTTCGTCAAGCTCTATATTCTTGCTCAAAAGACAAAGCAGCAACAGTTCCAATGGGTGAGACAGATTCCATGTAAAGATCTGCCTCATAGTACAGAAACAGTTCAAACTTTCTAGTTTGAATCTGCTCAGATAATGGAGAAAGTCTGCTGTCATCATTTCAGCAACCTTCAATCCAGGGATCTCAGAACATCCTGCTTGCTCAGGAAGAGCCTTCAGTCTTTTGTGCCCTTCGAAGGTTTTTCAAAAATCATCTGAAGTTATTGAAAATAATGACCGTGACTCCATGTAGAGCTTCTCTGCCAATCAGAGTTCATTTCTCAACTACGAGACAGTCACTAAGAAGTGGAATGGAAAGCTGGGAAAGCTCTTTCTCCTGCCCTTTCTCCACAAATGCTAATATCAACATCCCACGCTACCCTGAGATCCATTTTCAGATTCGTGTTTGAGAAGACTAATTTCTGCTGTGTATTCTCTTTGCCCTTAACCGCCCCCCTCTCACATATAAAAAAATTGATGGATGTACATTAATAAAGATGGATATAACCCCTGCAGATTATAACCACCAGTTACCACACCACTGCCACCACCACCTATGCCCTATCCTGTACCTTCTCATCAGGCTCCAATTACGATGCTGCCATTTAGTTTCTGTGTGATTCTTGAGCAGTGACTTAACCTTTCTGTGCCCGAGTTTTTTCATCTGCCAAATGAGGATCATAATCGTGCCCATTTCTTAAAGGTATTTGAAAGAAAATGAGATAATAGATATAAAGGACATAGAATAGTGCCTAGCATAGAGTAAGGACTCAGTTACGAGTTCACAATCATTGTCAGGTTGATTTTAAACACAAATATACTTCCTGCATCCACTGGATACCAACTAGTAAAGCTAGAAAAATAAATTTACAGGAATTATCTCAATTTTCTATTCTATAGAGGACAAACCAAACTGTTGAGTGGGGTGGCCAATCTGAATTTACTCTGTGCTCTTTCAGCTTTCTCTGCAACTCCTAGCGCAGAACTGAGATCCTTTTCCAGGTTGGGAGAGTAAAAGTTAATTCTGCTGCTCTGTATATGCATAGAGCTCTCAAAAAGTAAAGAGATAAGTAAATAAAAATCCAAGACTCCTTTGATATTGATCTTCTAACACTCCCATTTTAAAGATGAAAAAAACTGGCTCTGGAGGCTCAAGTTCATAGAAACACTTAATGACAGAGCTGAGACCAGAAACCATGAATTAAGCAAACCACCAGGTACTCTTTAAAATCCAAATGTCACCCAATTCAATCCTCATAATAGCCCTCTAAAAGTAAGTATTATTTCCACCCTCTTAGAGATGCGGAAACTGAGGCTCATCCTCTGTGAATTAACTTCTTCAAAACCAGACGGCTGACAACAGAGATAGCCAAGATCAAAATGCTTCTTGTCTGACCCCAAAGACTATGCCCCTGCTTTAAGTTTTCTAGAGCTCAGTGCTGGAGTTCTCAGCACTGAGCTCTCAACGTGTGACTTCCAAACTGTGCATCAGCCTCGTCTAGGGAGCTTGGAAAAATACAGATTCCTGGGCTCCAGCTCAGGAAGGAGCATGAGCTGGGGGATAGGGCTTCAAAATCTGTATTTCTTCAGAGTTGGTCAGGTGGTTTTGATGTGTAGCAAGATTCGTGAAACCTGAACCTAAGCAAGGTATTTTTTGAGTGCTTCCGGTTTAAAACAAGAGGGAAGTGAGTTACCTACCGAAGACCGACAGAATGTTCAGGGTAGCTGAATCTGTGTGAAGGGGAACAATGGCGAACTTTTCCCAATCCTTCTGTGTCCCAGACATACATGCAGCCCCGCCCATATCTGCAAACCCCACTCCTGCCTAAAGGCATCTGCCTCACAGTGAAAATGACCAGCACTGCACTCTGCAGCAGTACCAGGCTCTGTGTTATGTTGGAAACAACAGCAATAAGGGTTTCTTTCCAGTTGCATCCTTTTCCTTTAAAGCACCTAAGTCTGCTATGGAAAAAACGGAAGGGGAAGTCTGTTCGAGTGAATACTTACCAAGGTGCACCGTATATCCTGAATCCCTTCACTGTTACCTCCGAGTCTTGTAAGTAAATACTGTTTGTCAGGAGGGACTGAACGTTGTCAAAGTCCTCTGGTTTCAATTTGGACACAGAGGGGAAACGGTAGTAGTCCTGTTTAACAAGGTCTGCCATGAATTCCTTATCAAATGTCAGTTCATGATTCCCAGCAATCACTATTTTATATTCATATGGTAGGTTTCCTGAAATAAGAAAAAAAAAGAGCACCAATTAGCACGTTCATTTCCCATCACGAAGTACAACAGCCGAGACTGCGTGATTAGCAGACGGTATACCCAAATGAACTAGCTCATGCATTCCTTTATATTTCCATGGGAACCACAATTTATGACTACTCCTTTATGCTAACAAAAATGACAATAAACGGGATATGGGAAGCTGCTACGAAGCTAAAATGCTACTAAGAAGACATTAAGTTTTCTGGTTCCATTTCCTTTTTCTATATGCTACAGATTCACTGTGATGAATTCACACTGTGATGAAGCCACACTGTGATGAGTCCAGCAAAAAGCTCCTTAATCACAATCCTTATAGAAGGTCTGGACTTGGTCTGGCACTCAAAAAATAAGCGGATTGCATCGTAAGGCATATAAATATAGAATCAATACATTGTACACCTGAAACTAATATAATATTGTATGTCAACTATACTTTAATAAAAAAAATAAGCCAACCAACTATCTTAACTCAGATAACTGCTAGATTTTTAGTACATCCTTCATACAAAGACATGGCATAGCCAAACATTCCACAATTTACATAAATGACACGAACTATTATACATAGTTCAATTTTATACGGCAAGTTAAAGTTTACCTTTTGGCTTATGAATAAAAAAACCCCAATAATAATGCCTCCCCCCACCACATTAGAAGGCTAACTTTTCACCCATTGGGGATAGGAGAAAAAAGTGTAAAGCTTAACCCCCTTTTAATATTTATGGTATGGAAATGTGAGTTCTCGGTGTGTGCTTTTTATGCAAAAGTTTCCCGATCAAAATGAGATAATTCTGGGAAGAAGAATGAAAGCTATAAAGGAAAACCCAAACACCAGACTTCTGCATAGATTTATAATGTTTGAATAAAGTACAGATCATACATATTAATAACTCACCGTGATGCTATAAGAACCAAAATCCAAAGGGAGATAGTGCCGGGCAGCTGTCCCCATCCTGAAATTAATGCCCTTTTCTATTCATTTTCATTACCCGTCTCTCAAGCCTCACTGCTGGGCTGCTGCTCATTTCATTTTATTTTATTTCATTTTATTTTGAGAGGAAAAAGGGCGGGACAATGGTGTCTGTAATTCCAGCTTCCTGAGAGTCCTGGGTGCAACACAAAATTAATGTTTCCTACCATGCCAGGAAGAATGAAGGCTGCCACTAGCACGAAACTGGATACACTTGTTGTAAGAATCGGTCCTTACCAGCAAGCCAGCGTCAATGATTTTAATTAATGAAGCTTAGTGGGCAACAGAAGTATGTTTTGGGGGGACTGGCAAATTCTGTCATTGGTCCATTTGGATTTTAGCAATGCAAACTAGAGATTACACGGTGAAGTCCACGATCCCAGCAGCACACTGCAAGCATATCTGCTAATAGCGAAATGATTTTTAAGATCACCAGGACATGCATTGTAATGCTGCTGGTTTTTCTTTAACTTGCATTTTAGGTTCCTAGCAGTAATAGAATTGCATATATAGCATGTGGCTTAATGGGGAGGCTGAAGAGAGAGGGAAGCAGTCAGGAAATAACACTGCAGAAAGAAGAGACTGAAAACATGATGTCCAAGTGTCAATGACTATCCATGACGACTAGCCCACAATGCTGTGTGACATGTCTTTGGCCTCAGTTATTTGCAAGGTGAACAGCTCACGGAAAATAGGAAGCCTCTCTCAAATATTAATACATGTTTATGTAAGTTTATAATCTGCATTAGCAGAAGGCAACAAGGAGTGTGATGTATATTGCAGGCTACTTGGATAGAATGACGATATTTTGCACAACTCCCTGCACTTAAAATACAGATGAAAGGTATATTAAATAAGCTGCAAATTCCCAGCACTGCACACTCTGGCAATTTGTGAGATGCCCCACAACTCTACTACCATGGCTCTGTGACCCAATTGACCTAAGAGCACACCCCCAGGTTCACCCGTGCTCCCAAGGCCAGAACAAGGCTGAAGTGTTTTCCTGGACAGTAATTTGCTCCAAGGCAGGTCCTACCAGCATGAATCTTTGAGCAACTCTATTTATATAAGTCACGCTGCAGCTGCCCGGTTCCCCTTCAATCACTCACGATGATGGACTCACTGTAAACCCTTTCTTTATGCACCACTGCTCTTTGCAAGAGGACTTGGCTTCTTGCTTTCTCCATGTTAGAGCTTTGGTTCAGAGATGGCATGCGTGAGACTGGGAAGCAAGGCAGAGGATGTACATTTTTCCCCTTCAGACCAGTTTTTCTTTTTTTTTTTCTTTTTTTTTTAATGTAAAACGGCTGCAAAGTAAATCTTCTTCAGGAAGACAGAACTCTTTGGTGTCTTTTAAATCAAATTTGGAGACTCGGCATAAAGAAGTAGCCACCAAAATGAAGAGCTGCAGAAACAGTAATGATATTTACACATTGCCCACAAACCCATGTCTTTCTGAGAATCCAATAGCAGTTTCCAACTTCCATTCTCTGTTACCTATGTTATAAGATTGTCTGACATATTTTCTTTTTTGCTGAACTGACCTTTCATCTATAATCTGTCAACCTTTATGTTTTATATGAAAAGTGTAAGCAGGGTAGCTGACACATCTCCTGTTACTTGATGGCATTTTAGTTTTTTTTCCAGACTAGATTAATTTGGAAGGCTCTGCAGTGAAGCTCCAAACTTCTTAGTATTTAAATAGCACCATTTTAACACTGTCAAAGAGGTGCTTTCTTTTATCCATTTTATTCAGATGAACCCATAAAAGCTGACTTGCCTGAATAAAAAAGAAAAAAAAATCAAGGCCACATACAGTTATTCTAATATGAAAAATTTTTTGCTTTGAACGACCTAAAGAACTCGATCAAATAACCAGTTCCATCTTTCCCAAGAGATGATATATGTTCTACCAGTGATATACAAGATTGTTTTAGGTGGAGTGGAGATGAGGTTTTGGCAAAATGTCAAATAGTGTATGTTTTAAAAATATATATTTGGAAAAATACAACATAACAGTGCAAGTAATGATACCAGGGGTGCCAAAAAAATATATACACATGACTTGTATTCATCTTTTGTTATCAGTTTGTATTATTAAAATTTTAATACAGTTTTTTTTCTTAAAATGTGTGTACATTTTTTGGCACCCTCTGTATATAGCTTGTTTTCCATTTTTCATTTATGTGTATATATACATATATATGTATACATATATACATGTATATGTGTATATTATATATATATATACATAATATGAGATGATTTAAAGAAAAATATTGAGCAAATAATAGTACAGATCATTCACAGATATGTCAAAGTGATGACTGTAGCAAGTGAATGAATAAAATGTGGGAAACTAGCCCATCAGCTCAGGTTAGAGCTATAGAACATAAGGTCTTAGAGGCAACAATTAAGTATTACTCTAATCTGTATCTTCTACTGTATCTGTATTGCCTAGTGGTGTCACGTCAATAGATACTCACTGAAAAATGAAAGTCAGCTGGGACTTCACTGCTACTCGACAGTTTTAATCATCCCACACTCTTGCCATTGCCTATTCTCTAAGCAGCCATCACAAAACTTTTCCAGGTTCTTCCCTAGCTCCCATGTTCCTTTTGATTCCCCACTTGGCATACAATGTGTCCTCTAATCTCAAGGTAACCTCTCTTCACTCCCTCCTGTTCACTTTCTATCACTCCATCTGTTTGCATCTGCTCATCTTTCTAATAATTGGCCTCTTATTCCCATTCCTCTCATTCCCACTGGCATTTTCCTTTCTCAGACATCGCTCCGATATTTTGAGTCTCTCTCTCTCTCTCTCTCTCTCTCTCTCTCTCTCTCTCTCTCTCTCTCTCTCAGCTTCTTCCTTAGTGAGTTTATGTTTACCTATCCCAAGAAAACAAAATCAAGCTGCCCTTCATTCATACACACACACACACACACACACACACCTCACATACAATCGTAAAACATCCCTAACTTTGCTTCTTCTTTGAGGTGCTTCCTCATTTCACAAAGAGGATTCCAGAAGCTTGCAGCTGGTAGGTCAAAGTCAGCCCACAGATACAGTATAGTTAGCCCTCAAATGTGTTTTATTTTTTTTTAATTGAACTAACATTTAGAAATCAGGAGACATCACACAAAAAAAGCTCTTGGTTTCTAGCTTCTTTTAAAAAATCAAAAGATTAGGCAATACTGACCTCCAGTGTGCTACAGACCTCCCCACTCCCTATTACTTCTCATACCTGACCTACTTCCCATATTTGTGTTGCCTGATGGGCCACTCTAGTAATAGTATTAGCAACTTAGAGACAAATGGTTGCTCAGAATTCACCCTATGCAACCTGGCTTCTGTTTCTATTCCCTTCCAAAAGCTTCCCTGGAATATCAGTTATAATCTCCTCATAGCCAAAGCCAGAACTTTTTTTTTTTTAAGATTTTATTGGGGAATTGGAGGGGAACAGCACTGGGAAATCAGGGAAGGGGAACAGACAAGTTGCTGTCCTTTTGTTCTTCAGTCTAGTTGTGCAGGACGTTGCCTCACTGGCCCATGTTGGTATTATCATTGCGCTCTTCCCGGGTGAGGCAGATTGGTCGCCAGTCACTGGACGGCCACTCATGGCGGCCCTTGGCAGCTCACACCGGCTGCCGGGCGCTCACACTAGCTGCTGGCCATACATGGTAGCTTATGGCAGCCCACTGCAGTAGGGGCTGCAGCCTACACCGTCGCCGGCGACTCATGGCAGCCCAGCTCCAGGTTGAGCTGTTGTTTACCATCTTAGCTGTAGAGGGCAGTGTCACTGGCCCCCATGTGGGACCCGAACCGGGACCCTGCTGCTCAGAGCTGGCATCCCAAGCCAGCTCTTAACCAACGTGCCACTTGGCCGGCCCCAGAACTTTTTTTCAATTCTCATCTCCACTACTCACACCAGAATGACAGCTCTGTCCTTCGAAGTACATATTCCCTTGATTATTGATACTGTACTCTCCAGTTTTCCTCCTCCCTCTCTGATAGTTTTTTTTCCTCTCTCTTCTTTCTCATCTCCCTTTGCATTGCAGCTGACTTATTACACCTCCCCCTTTATCTTTACTTCAATGGGTATTATTTAATATTTTCTTACTGTTATGTCTCACATTTCTAGTCTTGGTAATTCAATTTTTAAACGATTACAGTTTAAACCATGGAGGCAGCATGGGGCTACGAGTGGGGACTCAGCAGGCTTTGCCACATGTTAGCTGCATGACCTTAGATGGAGTCTTTATGTTCTCTAAAGAGCATTAGCAAATGGGGGTAATAATTGCACTCACCTGATAGGTTGTGTTCAAGATAAAATGAGAAAAAGCTTCTAAAGCATATGAATGGTCTGAAGTAAACAATCAGTGAATGCTAATTAGTTTTATTAAATTTTTTTCAGTTTTGCTTTTTTTTCATATGACTTGTCTCCCCCTAGACTGCGAGGTCTTTGAAGGCATGGATCATGGCTTGTGGTTCCTTGTGTGACCCATAGTGCCCTGTTCAATACCTTCTGCATGGCAGGCACACAACTAGTATCCATTGAGTAAGTGAGGGGATGGATGAACCTCTGCAAGGTTTGCCAGGTGCTTCCTTTGGAGAATTCCAGGAGCTAAGCTTGTTATCTTGGGCTATGACACAGTTTAAACCAGTGTCACGTTCTTCCCCCTGCCCCCAGATTCAGTCTAGCCCAATAATCTCCAACAAACTGTTTTTCAACTGTAGTTTCCTGAAATATAAATGGAGGGAAAATAATAATACTACCCCTAAGGTTTGGTGTGCATTAAACAAAATACTGCATGTAAAGAACCTATAAATTCTAACACTTCATAATGACTCAGTAGCTGTGTTATAGTAATTATTATAATGATTACCCTTCCCAGCTGTTATCTAAGAAGATATTAGATTATCTACCAATTGAATTAACCCCTGGTCACAAAGGCACCATGTCACTATTCTCAAAGAAAAGCATCTGAAGATGGAAAAGAAAACTTGGATTTTCCAAAGGCAGAAACTGGCATGGTCCACAACACCCTTCAAGTTAACAAAAGTATTATTAAGGTCATTAAGGCACATTAAGGATGTGGAGGTGATATTGGGCGGGCCTGTGAGGGCTCAAGCTGCAAACAGTGCAAACCCAGACACTTCTGTAAAGATAACTCTAAACATGCAAAATGTGTACCTTGAATACATCATTTCCTTCCTTTCTCTGTTTTCCAGCCACCCATCTCTTTTAATATTTACTGAATACCAAAAAAATGTGCCAGCATTGGCTTCTCATTCACAGTGAACAGTAAAACCTGTGATACATACTAGTAAGATCCAGATTTTATTTCTCTCAAGAGTGACTACTCATTTGGAAGGTCCTGAATATCTTCCTGGAATCTTCTATTAGTGTGTATAGAAGCATAGAATATTTAGAAAAGTTTAAGATTTTTCAGTATGCACATGTCTCATACATCCATAACAACTTTAAAGGAGACACACAGAGAATTGTGTCAAGGTCAGACTTCCTACTTGATCAAATTCTGGACATTTAATGTGTCACTTAAAGTGGCTCCCGTGAATCACAGCACATGAACTCAGAAGGATCCTCAGAGAGAGACTGAGCTGATGATTGAAAAGCTGTGCTCTGTGAGCCTCCCACGGCTGGAGGAGAGCAACATGAGGAAAGAGACGAGGTCATCTGGGAAGGTCCGTTCGCATATTCCCACAGCAATACTGCTTTCCTTTACTTGACAATTTAAGGGAAGCTTTCCTTTGAAGAATATTACTTCTGGCTTAAAAACACTATTAAACAACCCATTGGTTGATCCAATTTCATTTTAGTGATGAAGAAACTGAGGGCCAGGGAAGTGCTGCTGCTTGTTAAGCAAAGTCACAGGCCAAGTTGGTAGCACGAGTGAGACAAGAATTGCACTTTTGCCTCAAGGGCTAGTTATTCTTTCAGATGATTCCAAATTTTTAACAGCCATATGAAGCCTGGCTCCAGACCTACCTCTTACATGAGTCCTCCACATACCATTCCTCCATCTACGGTGATCTTTTCTCTAGTTCTAGGCAGCCATGGCCTTTTTCTGTTTATATCATGAAACAGAATTCCCCATTTTAGATGTTTCCCTGGTTATGTCATGATTTCCCCTCCACAGGACATCAAGCAGTGTCAGCCCCACACGATGACAACATGCACCCTGGCTCAATTAAGGCATTCCCCAAATGCTACTGCAGCTGTGGGTGTAATTTCTTACTCACTAGCTCCCGGAAGAATGTGGGAGCTTACCCAAGGGAGGGAAGGTCACAGGCTCAAGAAGGAGAAGGGTAAAAACACCTCTGCTCAACTTTATGCAGGGTCTCAGAATTTAAAAAAGTGTTGGCTATGTTATGGGAACTAAGAGGAGACTTCGACAGGAGAACGCAAGTTCAAAGTAATAAACCCAAATGCCTACAGAAACCAGGGAGGTAAATCAGAAACGTGAATTAGACTAGGTAGAAGGAATAGAGAGAGAGTAGTGAGGATGAGGCCACATTTGCGTCACCATTTTAAAATAAGCATATATAAGCACTGCTTTGGCCAAACAAGATTCCTTGCTAGCTTGCTTCTTCCCCCCACACCACCAATAAAAATTAATGTCCTTCAAAATTAAGCATTGTAAAATTGCAACCTATTATTCTGCTATAAATCATTATAGATTGCACTCCTCTAGAAAACCCAAGTTCAGGTCAAACCAAAATCCAAGGTCAATTCCAGAATAGTCACTTTTCTTGGGAATCTTTCTTGCCACCTGCTGGAAGATGGGTTCTACATCATAGTATTCATTCTTCATGAATGGGAATATGGGAAGTAGAGCGAATGACAAATACCGTCTTTCCTATGCCCCATTTTTATCAGGGACCTGATATGTTGTCTCCTATTTATTATGCTAAAATCAAGAGAAAAAATATATATATAAAAAAAACAACCCAAAGTACAACAGTTGTTCTTCACACAGGAGAGCATCTCAAAGCAAGCATGGCTTGCCAGGTCTCCTGGGTAAAAGAAAGTTTAGTTGTAGAAAGGTGACAAATTTCAAGATCTCCAATCTATGCGCCTACTCCCCTCAAGGCTCCTAAATTATAGACTTTGAAAATAAATGAGAAAACCAAAAATGTTTGTGGCTTAACATTTATTAAATAAAGCTCACTATGGGGCAAGAAGAAAACAACACAGAGATGACAAGACAGAGGGAAAACCTGCGATGGCTGTCAGATGCCCAGGAAAATCAAGCTCGCGAGGCGCAGCCTTCGGGCTCACTTCCGCTTGCCAATGTACTAGAAAACAAACTCACTTTCTGCGACTAAAAAGAATAAAATAGATATACAGTCGGGTCTATCATTATGGGAGATTACTAACCAAAAGAGATATACTACAATCACATTTCTGAAACCTTCAGTCTGCATGGGGCAGGGCCAGGGGTGTGTTTTTAAAACACTGTCCTCTAAAGCCAGTGTTATAGGGCCGGCCGAGTGGCGCGATGGTTAAGAACTGGCTTGGGACGCCAGAGG
>NW_017731495.1:746860-750880 GCF_001890085.2 Hipposideros armiger | reverse complement strand
AAACAAACAAACAAACAAACAAAAAGGCTATGAGGATGGATGAACCCTGAGGCTGTGGGATGGACTAAGGAGATATGTCATGTAAATCCCTTTGCTGATGATTACTGGGGGCTAATAGCAGAGAAGGGCTGAGTCCAGCCTGGAGACAGAAAGAGGGCTCTCTCAGCCATATATGGGCAGAGCCCACCTTTCCCTTCTAGCACCTAAAAAAATGCTTGGCACTTAGTTGGTGCCCACTGTCTACTCGTTAAATGAACAAACCTCTCACAATCCCTCTCGGCTCCACGGTTTGCACTCACTTGCCTGGGCTGCAAAGCCCCCAGAAACATTCAATCAGGGCAAGCTCTGTCTCTGACCTCAGTCTGTCCCCCGTCAGGCTCCATTAATTTTCACAAGTCCTGACAGCTCTACCGTGAATACTCACACTTGCTGATGGAGCCACACAGCAGGTTCAGACTGCTACCTTCTCCTCTGAAACTCATGCATTAGGGTTTCTTCCATGCTTGCAATGGGAAACCAAGTCTAAGAAATATTAAACACAGAAAACTAGATTACAATAATGTCAGGACTGAGCCAGAAACCCAGGAGAAAGTAAGGAATGCTGAGTGAAAACCCTGAGGTCCGCTGCAGGAATTAGGGCTAGCGTAAGTAAGAAGCTACAGCTGAAATGGTCCCTCCTCCAAAAAACCGAATCCCAAGGCCTTATTGATAAGCCTTGAGAGATGTGATAAGCTTCATGTACACAAAGGAGACAAAAGTCCATCTCCTACCCAGCAAATCAGACCCCCTCTGGACCTGAGTAGTCAGAGAACTAAGAAGTGTAAACCATGAGGAAATACACCATTAGTACCCATAATTATTAGGGACCTGCAAACAGCTCAGATACTTGATTGTTGCTCAGCAACAACTTGTTTGCGTGCATTCCTGTCTGAATCATAACCTTATTCCTACATAACTTTCTGTGACTTAAATACACACATACACTCATTCACACTCACATTTTTAAGGACAACCATAAGTTGTAAAAATGAATGACAATATCCTCTTCATTTCCCAAATGAGCATCTCTAAGTTGCCACCCTGACCAGGGTGGCATGTTCTACATGTGAAGCTGTGGTGGTAACTGTCCACTGCAGTGCAGTGCCAATGATACTGGAGTCCTACCATCTGGCTGGGCAATTGGAACCACAGGGCGTCTCCTCACTGTATATTTCGTCCAACCCCTTCCTTACAAATGAGGGCTTGGCCTTGTTGAGAAAGATTTCTATCCCACATACAACAAATGCTATCTGAACAATCAGCCTATCCCCTACGGACTCTTCAAGCTACCTTCTCAACCTTCAGAAAGCTGGATCCAAGTCAGGGTTCCACTGGACAGTCACAAGAAGAATTGGTAAAGACATTGTCAAGTCTGATCTTGACCAGCTGTGTGCACGTTTCTAGCACTTGAACGTATTAGAAAGCGGGGATATATGACATAATGAAAAAAGGTCAGGGGCTTTGGGATCCAACAGGTTTGGGACCAAGTTTCTGGTTCTGCCACTTATTACCTGTGAAACTCAAACTCAAAATCACTCACCCGAAAAAGAGACAATAATTGTACAACCTGCATTAATGAGTGGATCAAATAAGATCAGTAAAGGACACAAACCACACATATAAAAGATAACTGTTAATATTTTTATTTTGTCTTCATTTTGCACTGTAACTTCATTCAGGATAAGGGGCCCATCGCCTACTTCCTACCACCTTAGAAGAAAATTCAAATCCATCAAATCTTAAATAAACCAGTCGTGTTAACTGACAGTCTATGGTGAACTGAAGAATAACATGTTGTTGTTTTATCCCCGGAAAGCCTTTAAAAAGCAACTGAGAAAAAAGATATTCCTTCCAGCAATAATTATAATACAAGTGGCAATTATTCTACTGAATAATTAGAGGGACAAATGCAAATCCTATGTGTTTGCATTTTAAGCCATTAAATATGGTGAAAATCAAATTAAGTAATGGTAACACAGGTAGAAAGTCTATATCCTTTAAAGGAAATGAACGATTTCGAGGGTTTTTAGATTCTCTCCCCACTTTAACCCTGCAAATGGTAATAAAACATCTTTTTGTAATAACTACTATTATTTTTGCCTGCTGAAACAGTGTTTGGGCAGATGAAGGCAGGGCTTCGGTGGGCAAGGATGGCAAGGGGCTGGTCCATCAAAGCTGCAACAGAGGGTTGACAATGGAAATAAAAATCTCTGCCTTAACAACGCCGCTGGGGGGAGATGAAAATGGTCTTCTAGAACTTGATTAAAACTAAATTGAAAAAGAACATATTTGGCTAATATTACATTAGACTAAAATATAGAAATGAACCCTAATACTCTTGAAATCTAATAAGGAAAAGCCATCTCAATTTCCAAACTTTCTAAAGCATCTTCTTTAAATGCATCACAGATCAATTTACATGGTACTTTTGCCAATAAGCAAAACCAAATCACAGGTTCCAATTGGCTTATATTGGAAAGTGTGAGAGCAAATGCTAGAAAATGCAATTACTGCAAACAAACTCCATTTTCTCCTCTCTGAAGGGAATTTCAGAGAATATTTTATTGCCATCAAATAATATTTCAGAAGGCATCAATACACAATTCTATTTTCTTTTCAGAGTCCCCACTCACTGTATAATCTAATCCGCTCTACAGAATATCTTGAAATTTAGAGAAGCGCCTACTAAAGGGGATATTACCTTGCACACAAATCCTATGTCAATTTTAATAATTTGCACCCTGGACAAAAAGCTGCATAGAGCAAAATTTAGGATCCAATAAAATTGACTTTTCCCATTTTATAACTCAAAATTTTAATGAAGCATTTCAAGAATAAAATTTTAAAAGAAATCTCTCAGGGAAGTTTATTTTGATCAATAGTGACAGCAATGAGATGGAAGGAATGGAGACCACATTCATTTCCTCTTCCATTTTTGCTTCACCCGTACCCATCAACTGGCAAAATTATTTAATAAGAACTCCAGATAATCAGAAGCTACAAAGAAGACTTCCTGAGGGGTGTGAAATCATGAAGCCTCCTACTGATAAGGTTTCAGTTTCATTGAAGCAACAGTTCCAACAGCCTCTGATCTCTTTCCTTGGGAACAGCTCTGTGGCCTAATGCCACCAGCCTGCCCTCCAGAATGAAGCAGTACGAAGTATGTAGTATAATTCCCCGGGAAGAAAGGATTTCTACAGAGTCTGTCATGGCCTTTGGGCCCTGAGGCTCCAGGAAGTGAATTTGGAAGTCTATTTGACTTTCCACATTTTTATTCCTTACTGATATGTTATGGTCTGAATATTTCTGACCCCTAAAATTCATACACGTATGTTCAAATCCTAGACCCCAGTGTGATGGTATTTGCAGGTGGGGCTTTTGGGGGGTGATTAGGTTATGAGGATGGAGCCCCCAGGAATGGGATTAGTGCCCTTATAAATGAGACCAACAGAGCCCCCTAGCGCCTTCCACCATGTGAAGACACAAACAGGAAGCACCATCTATCAACCAGGAAGAGGGCCCCCACCAGAACGCACCCATGCTGGCGCCTTCGTTTTGGGCTTCCCAGCCTCCAGAACTGTGAGAAATCATGTCTGTTGTGTATAAGCCACCCAGTCTGTGGTATTTTGTCAGAATAGCCTCAATGGACTAAGACATCATCGTTTTCTAGATGACCTAGCTTTCTCGATTTCTAGAGATCTAGCCCCCAGCATCTTAAAGCTACAGTTAGAGACAAATTCACACTACGTCTTCCTAATCCATTTTCTCTCACAAGTAGTATGTTAAAAGCATCAGGTGTTCCTTAAAGGTCTCTATTAAATAATTCAATTAAATATTTTAAGGAAACCAGGTAATCAGACTACAGTTGGAGAACATACCCTGTCTGCTGAACACCATTCCCCAAGACATTAAAATGAAAGAGAGAAAGAGAGAGGGAGAGAGAGAGAGAGAGAGAGAGAGAGAGAGAGAGAGAGAGAGAGA
>NW_017731495.1:736660-746850 GCF_001890085.2 Hipposideros armiger | reverse complement strand
AGAGAGAGAGAGACAGAGAGAGAGAGACAGAGAGAGTGTAAAGGAGGTATTGTTCTGTGAGGGTCCCTGTTTGTAGACATCTGAAGTCAGGTGAATACATACTGCTTTAGCCATAAACTGTTCATTAAAATACACACCCATTTCTCTCTCATCATACACATCCATCCCCTCTGACAAGGAGTGGATTTCCCCTACCTTTTGGCTTGCTTCCTTTATGGGCTAAATTGTGTTCCCCTAAAATTCATATGTTGAAGCCCTTACCCCCAGTACCTGAACTATGTGACTGCATTTGAAGATGGGAACCTTAAAGAGGCGATTAAGTTAAAATGAGGCCATAAGGATGAGTCCTAATCCAATTTAACTGGTGTCTTATAAGAAGAAAAAAATATGGACACACAGACAGATATCAGGAATGTGTATGCACAGAGGAAAGACCATATGAGGACACAGCAAGAAGGCAGCCATCTGCGAGCCAAGGAGAGAGGTCTAAGGAGAAACCCACCAACTGACACCTTGATCTTGGATTTCTAGCCTCCAGAACTGTGAGAAAATATATGCCGGTTGTTTAACCCACCCAGTCTGTGGTATCTTGCTGTGGCAGCTCAAGTAAACGAATACACCTTTCTATAAGGCAGGCTTTGCTTAATTCATCGTACACACTAAAGCTGAGGTGATCTTATCCTAATACAAATCTCATTGTATATATTCCCTACATACATTTTACATCCTCAGCCACTTTAAAATCTTCCTAGATTCCCTCTATTATTGCCTACAGACAAAGGGCCAAAATCCCTGCGTGGTGTGTGCAACTTTGGGGAACTGGCCCCCATCAGCCGCTCCTCCATCCCAATCTTGGGCGTCTGGGAGCTTGCAGTTCATCGAATGAGAATTTGTCTGCCGGGCTTTTTCTCCCACTTGACTACAGACCTCAGGAGGGTCAGGCTATATTCCACTTATCTTTGCATTCCCAGCAGGCTTCAATAATTATTTATCAAATGAATGAATAAAAAAATAGTTTTATCCTGGCTAAGAATCATGTGAATATGTGTAGTTAGTACCTCCCTTTTAGGTTCCAGATGGCCTTAAAGTGTTACAAACCCTATTTTTATTTTATCCTAGGATGGCAAGCTATACTATTCATTTGCAATTGAGAAACTACATCTGATTCTAAAAATCTGTTATAAGGGGACTTTTTCTTGGGGAAGGCAGATGGAGGCAAAGATATTGGCTTGCAATAATAAGAACTTAATTTTGTTGAATGAGTGAACAAATGAATGAATAAATGAATGGATGAACTATGCACAGCACACAAATAATGTGTTTCAATTTCAAAAGAGAAGGGAATTACTGTTGTTGCCTGGTTAACATTACCCATTTAAAGATTTTTACAGCCTTTGTTCCCAGAATTGGGTAGCTCAGAGGAGATAATCAATAGTGGAGTTAATGGAATAGCCATTCATTACTTGAGGAAGATGCCTGTATTTCTACTTTGCTGTATCCCTTCATCTGAAAGTTTTCACCCCTAGGCTTCTCAGGCAAACCACTGCTGTTTTGACAGCTGGCTTTGCAGAGGCCACTCTTTACAAATGAGCTACCGCCCAGGCTAAACAGGACATGCATGTACATCTTCTCAGGCCCCCAGGTCACTGGGTCAGATGAAAGAATTCACGTTAACATACTTACAGGGCTAGCTTTTTCCTTTTGCTTCCAACAGAAAAACCAAGAGGCAGCAGGACGCCCCTGACCTCCCATCCTCTAAGTCCAGGCTCGCTGACATTCCACCCTACTAGAGTCCCCAGACATCAGAATCATTCTTTCTAGGGACTGGGAAACCAAGACGCAACAAGGCTATCTGACCCCTCTAAGGTCTCCCAACGAGCGAGCTACAAAGGTGGGATTCCTGCTTTTGCAGCCCAATGCTCTCCTCCTTGGCCATATCACACATTTACACACTCATGAAATTTTGAGTCAAAGATAGTTTAAATGATTTGCTTTACAGATTAGGAAATTGAGGTTCAGAGAAACTGAGAGGCTTTTCTGAAGACTGTGCCTACAGTCATGAACCCTGACTCCTAAAATCAAGCTGTCACTACCTGCGAGTCCCATTCAAGAACCCCCAGGACATAGGGCCACTTATTTCTTTGTATCTCACAGACACTCAGGGCTGCTCAAGTTCATGGCTGGGGTATTCTTTCCCGTTCTTTTTAAAATCGTTACTATTATAGTTTAAGAGCATTTTCTCTCACTTGACCCATGGAAGACATCTGTTTAGCAACTTAACTGAGCTTAAAGCAAGAGTAACTTAAGATACCAGAAACAACCTCTCTAGATCCAGCCACTGTCCTTCCAAAGTCTCCTCCTGTCGCAGACACTATTGCTGAGATGCCTTTGATAAAATTCAATGGTAAACATCTTCCATGAGGCCAACATCCCAAAGTTAACTCATTGTTTTTTCCATCAGTACCTAAGGGCCTGTTTGCTCACTCTCAGCCAATATGGCACCTCCTTTTCATCGCAAATACGTAGGTGGCTTCTCAAGGGTCTGAGCAAAAGATTTTTTAGACTGATACCTTCTTGCAATACATAGGTTCATCTCGACCGCAGTATTTCATTTCTGCCTGTCCCTGAAATACCACCATTTTTCGCTAGGATTATTCTCCTCAGAGTGGAAGGTGAGGCCAGTATCATTGATTACTAAATGCTAAAAATGGAGGTCAACCTTTTTGAAAAAGACTACTTTTATTTTTTTAAATGAAGTTCTTTGGAGTGTTTTGGCTAGAAACTGGAGATTAGATACATTAGTAGAAAAAGAAAGAATTTTTACAGGGTCTAACATAATTCTCCACAACTTAGAACTCCAACCACTTCTGTTCCAACCCATCCAAAGCTTATGAAGTTGATTCCTTACTAGGAAGGTCTGGCCAGATTTTAATGCTTTGGGTTAAACTGTTCTTACTTTTTAACTTTGTTATGTGGCATTTCACTTTTAACTCCACATTCTCAGATTCACCCACTTTGAGGTTTCCTTTCCCTTTCAGCTCATTTCAAAGCTCTCACAAAGTCAGGTCACAACCTAATTTTCTAATCCAGCAGCCTTGGGGAAAAGAAATCTTATTAGATCCCATTAAATCTCATTAGATTTCTGACCCTCTCAAAAGTCAGGATGCGATTTGATAATGAAATAGGGTCCCAGAATGTCCATGGAATGATCACAGTCTTTCTACAACACTCAACCACTATTCCCTGGGGCCCTAGGATAAGACTGGCACTGTGCTGGGTTCTGGCTGGGAATGTAATGAAAGCACAAAACAGAAAAGGGTTTCTGTCCTTAGGAAGCCTATACTCAGCTGGGAGCACCAGACAATAAAGCAGTAAATACCTACTAACAAAACTCAGATTAAGGTAACTGCTAGGAAGGGAATTAGCAGGTGCTATGAAAGAAGAGTAATAGAAGAAATTTATTGAGCTAGGGTGATCAATGAAGCTGTCTTCGAGGGGGGTCAGTCAATATTTTCAGTCTGTTCAGTCCTTTATCAATAAGCAAGAACCAGACTTCCCTGATTATGTGTAACGTAATGTAAGAAGGGAGGAAGCATGCACACACACACATATGTGAGAACACACACACACACACACACACATTTAGAACAGTATTCAAGAGAAAAAGGAATATTGTCAAGGAAAAGAGAAACAAGAAAAATTTCAAGATGAAAATAGCAAACAGTTAATAAGTAAGATATTTTAAAGCATTACCCAAGGCTGTCTCAGGCACTGGCCAAGCCATGACACAGTGGTTATCCCTTTAAATACAGCAAGTCACACCAAATGAACTCCATCTTAGGAAAACAGTAGGCTAACTCTCTCCAAGATATCATGCAAAGATATTTCATTACCAGACTCATAAAGCAGACACTGTTGCTGGTCTACTCCGATCCTCACCCCAGCTATCCACAATAGTGGAGCCCCAAGTTTCATTCATGTATTCCTCCCCCCCACCCCGGGAAGCCATGTGCTCAAGAAATGTGTGCCTCTTCTTAGACCCAAGTGAGTGGATCTTAATTAATCAGCAATTCTATTTGCCTTGCCAGTGACTGGTTTAAAGATGTGCCTGTCACCCAATCCTACTCAATGAGACACCAGGGGCTGTCTGCTGAAGGGCTTCTACGAAATGGTCACTGACTATACAAACAGGTAATACAAAGAGGGAATGGCCCTCTCTTTCCACTGAATATTGTCATGTCTTCATGCTAAGCCTGGAACTTCAACAGTCCCTCTCCAACCTTAGGGGCAAGGTTAACAGGCGAGAATAGAAGAAAAGAATACTGAAAGAACTTGGGTTCCTAATAATTATCATTGGGTCCCTGAATCACCAGGTCCTGAAAAATGCTTTACTCCTCCTAGCCTTCTTGTTATATGAGATAATAAATCCCTTGTTATGTCAGCCATTTTGTTTCTTCCAGCCAAAAGCCTCCTCACTGATTTAATGCATTATGTTTACACTTAACTATGATTAATAAATAAAGTGTTTCTCCCCAATAATGCTATTTGTATGCCTTCCACTCCTCCTTACAACAGCCTAGTAAGAGATCCTGAATTGTGATTTACTGCCTCTGCTGAGGATACACAGAGTCCCTGTAAACAAAATGAAATGATGATGACAATTATGAGGTTCAGAACCAACACAAGCCACATTTACACTCTGTCCTACAAAAACTTTATTCACCAATCTACTTAATCCTTCCTTATAACAACTCTATGCACAAAGAACAATTACCCTGTTTTACAGGTGAGGTGACTGAGGTGCACAGAGGTCACGATGGAAAAGAATGACCCCATTAAGGGTGATGAGAGTGTGCATATCCCTGAATTTGACAGTCTATATCGTCATAAGCAAGGACAGTGCATTGAACTGGCAGGAAAGCCACAGAAGAGCTCATTAAAGACCCAATTATTTGGACCCACAAGTAGAAAGCTTGATTCAATAGCCCTGAGCTAGGTTCCAGGAATCTGAATTTTTAACCACCTGCCTAGAATCTGAATTTTTAACCACAAAACCAAAAGCAGTCAAGTTTTGGAGATAGGAACTTGAAACTAGAGAAAACTGAGCTGCCCAAGATTTAGGGGACATAGTCAGGTAAACCAAATTGATCTAGTCACTCCTTTTCAAGTAAGAATGCAAAATGCTTCAAAAGTTAACTCCCATCAGAGAGGCAAAATAACCTTAATTCTTTATAGACTAGGATTTAAAGTTAACTTGCGTCCTAAATCCTACAGGACACAGAGTTGCGTGTTTTCTTGTTTTCTTGACTGCCTGATTCATATACTAGCCGCAACGTGCCTCACAGATATGCCCAGAGCTTCCTGCAACAGATATGAAACAGGCTACGATGTGAAGGAAACTTAAAAATCCCACCAAGCCAAGGTCACAGTCATTTCGGAAACTTTCTAAAACAGATCCTTGAAAGTCTGGATTGTCCGTAAAGAGTTAAGATACATTTTCACTAAGGCAATTGTCTGTCTACCACAGCCAGAGAGCACAAATGTGACCAAAAATTAATGACACTAAATTGAACTGCAAATGCATGGTATATGAGTAACCACCTCCCCATACTACAACGTGGCAGCTATTGCTCATCAGTCATAACATCTTCCCCACTGAGTCTGGATGTGGCATGAAGATTCTTCTTAAGAAAATGCTTCCGGGCTGAAACCCCCTCAGAACATGAATACAAATTAAGATCGCTCACTACTAGAAGGAAATTATACACCATACATTCATTTCCCAGACCTTTTTGTGTCTACATCCAAGACTTAAGATTTCTATGGCTCCTCATTTCTTGTTCATAAAAAGCACTTGGATAAATGTTTGCTGAATTTAATTTGTTTTTTTTCCCTACTACTTTGGCCAAAGGCTTCAGCATTTCCCTAACACGAATATTAAACTCAGCAGAGCCCATGAAGCATTGGAACCAAAACAGTTAATTAGCAAGTCACCAAGACTGTAGCAAGAAGCAGGAGGCATGGCTTAGGAAGCTGCCCGTTTTTCTTGTAATAAAGAAAATAAAGACAGTAATTCTAAGAACATCTATTAACCCCCTAGTATGGGCAATTGCCATCAGACGTGGGTCTGTCAGTCTTGCATTAACATAAGCTACTGCATCTTGGTTTTTCAATGGCACAGTAATGCCCATGATACTGCAGATAAGTGCTAACGCTGGAGTTTTGAGAACCAAGCCCTGTGTCCAGCAAATGGTTTTAAAAGAATTTCACTTTCAATGGTTCCTTGCCCAGAAGAAATTCATTTTACGTTAAAAAAAAAAGAACAAACGAAAACAAGGAGGCATTCAATTGAGCAAGCATTTTCTTAACTCATTTTAAGTAATCTCTTGCATTCACCAACAATTTCTCCAATGGGTGAAACCATAAAAGGGACTTTGTGTGTTTGGCTGTGTACTCCATGCTATATTGGTGGACGACCTGAAATAATGGTGATAAAACAACGAATGGCGATAAAAAAAAAAGAAAGGCTTTATAATAGTCAGGACACGCCGACCAGTTTTAAATTGAATTACACAGCCAGCTAATCTTTACGATGGGATAAAATTTCTTTCAACAGTATGCATTATACTAAAATTTGCAGTGTTTCTCCTTCCCCACTTCTTGAGCTGAGAGCCCCCCTCACCACCACACCTCCCCAGTGATAAAGCTTCTCTTTGACCCCAAAAGCATTGCTTCCGCTGACTGGGAAGGCAGGGCGCAGCTTGTGCAAGATTTCATTTTTATAGCTATTGTTAGTTGATGTGCATCTATATTTCACACCAGGGTATACATACCAACAGCATTACAAACACGGGCATGTTTTCTTACTACCACAAGTACACATTTTTAAAAAATGGATCGATTCAAACATACACACACGGTCAAAGAGATTTTTAAAACACACAATGTTGAGGAGCTTTGTTAAATTTTCATAAACGGATGCCCAGAACATGGCACACTGCCTATTGGACGAAGTAGGTACACTTCCGAAATGCTGACCTATCCGGGCCTGGAAGGGTAGTGACCCCATGAAAATAGAAGCCTGTCTGTCTGGACTGTGTTCTTGCTCATTTGGTGTGTTTCTCTCTTTAGGTGATGGAGCGGGGTGCCACCATGAGAGGAAAAAGCTTGTTCTCTAAGCATGGACGAGCTCAGACTTGAACCCCTCTAACCTTGCTGAAGAGAACTAACAGAGGATGGCAAGAACTGCCTTAACGAGTTTCTTGATCCTTCTTCTTTCTGTCATAGATAAAAGGAGTTTCCAAATTTACCTTACTAAAACCATGTATAAAATATTTCTAGGAGCTATGACCCTTCTTAAAACTTAAGCTCCTTCCTTATCTTACTCTGATGTATTTTGCTTTATTTATAATAAAAATGAAAGACACACCCACATCCACTGACTTGTGAACAAACTCTTGTTCCCTATCACTGAGCTTTATTTATAACTTTTTATTTTTTTTAGCATTTGCAAGGCATGCAAAGAGACCATATATAAGAATAAACACTTAGCTCTGAGAATGACTATCAGAGCGTATGGCAAATTATGAGCGACAGAACAACCACCAGAAACCACACATAGTTTCTGGTTTAAATCCCTCTAGAAATCCTAGACACTCTTTTAACTGACACCCTCCAGTCCCTCTGAGACACATACTGTACACACACTGCCCACAGTACTAACTAATGACAGTCACAATTATCCCTGGTGACATCTATGCACTTCCATTTCCAGGGCCACTTGCATTTATCCCCGAACTAGTTTATGTCAGCTGTACTTTGTACCATAATTATTTAATGTAATTACATATTACTTAAAATGACTAAATATGAACATTGAAAGCATGCATAAATTTGCTGTTGCAGAAGGAGTGAAAGACACCACTTGAAAAAGTTAGGGGAAAAGAGTCATAAAAATCTAGAAATATTCTGCACTCAACTTGTTTCTCAAGCATCTTTACGTTAGGCCTCGCCAGTAAATAAACTAAAATGGAAGTGTGATAATATGATACATTTCCGATAAAGGTGATGAATTACATGTGTGATTTACCCAGGCAAGACAGTGCGGCTCTCTAATCATCGTGAACAAAGCCGACTTCAGCACTACCTCAGAAAACTGGCTAAGACACGCACCTCTGTGTGCTCCCAGTGAAAATAAAAACTATTTCACTACGTGTTTACCACTGTTATGGTTGCCCGCGTTCACTGACTTTTTGATGAATTGTGCAGCTTCCAGGGTCTGTTATGCTGGGTTAGAGGGCCCCAGCTGGAGAAGGGGTCCCACGTGCACATGCTGTGGTTGTGAAGATGGAAGGGATGCCTTTCACCACCTCCAGCCCTGACACGACCTTATCAAGAGCAAAATACCCAGATGCCAAAGCTCTACCTGCACCACCAAAAACATACATGTCGTTTTGGTTTCTACTTATTTTTATAGGCGAATCTTAAGTTTCCGCATGTTCACGGGACTAAATATCCAACTTGAAAGACTCATATGTCAATTCATATGTAATTCATTTTGAGTCTTTTTGGTTACACTACTTTTGGAATCCAGGCTTTCTATTACTAGAAGATTCATAAAATGAAGAACATAGGCAATGAAAATATCAGTTTGGTTTCCTACATCCCCCAAAACCTCATAAATTACAGCTAACTAAACTAGCATTCCTACGAGTTGCACTAGTCTTACCATGACCACTTCCACCACCATCAGCAGCACTACAGGCTGTTGTTTGATTATCAATTCCAAGTTCAGCCAATAAAGGGAAAAAAATGCATATGGCTTTGACGTGCTGGTGGCACTGAATCGCAGACGACTGCGTCATATCACATACTTTAGAGTCAGTGAGTGAAGAACTACACAACCTCGTTCTCAACAGAGAAGTCAAAGCTCAGAGAGTGTCTATTTTTTAGTCTGGTGTCTGTCCTCACAGAAAAGTTTAGTCTTTCCAAATTAAAAAAGAAATTTTACCTCCCTACATTATTTTCAAACAAAGGAGAAAAATACCAAGTAGAGGATACATAAGATTCACATAAATGACAGGGAGAAGGGAAGCAACACAGTTTAATTGTACAACTGTACCCTGAAATTAGAAGGGAAAAGCAAATATGCTGTTTCTCTCCTGCTCCTGAAATTTCAACAGAATTTAAGAAACACTGGGCGGGGGGCGGAGTGGGGGGCGGGCGGGGGAGTTATTTCAGTTTCGTAATGCACACAAACTTGCTGCAATAACATCTAAATTTGGTAGATCAATAATGCATGTTATAGTTAGCCACTTAATTATTCATTTTGAATATACCAAATAGGGTTTTAAAACAAATTCCAGATGTAAATAGAGCTAGGAAATACAGGCTGTATAATAAAAAATAAAAGTCACTTTTCCTCCAAATTCTCTGCCAGAACATCATAAAAACCTCCTCTAATTTTCAAAATTAGAAAGAGATATTTTCATTAAAACTTTATATACTTGTATATACATACATATATATATATATATATATATATATATATATTTACAATTATGTGTTTTACGGACTGTTACAAATGTTAAAATCAAATGTCCTGAATACCCTATTTCAAAATACTATACATAAAAATGCATATATCACAATATCTAAAGGCCATAAGGTGACACATAGAAGTAAATGCTAGCATAAGAACATTAACCAAAGATATGTAATAAAAAGTGAAGAAAGCAAACAAAAAGAACATTTATTTGGGGATAAATCAAAATAGACAGCTAATTTAAGGTTGTTGTATAAGGTTGCAAAAGTTGTTGACTGAACAAGAGCAACAGCCAAGGGGGTGAGTGGAGTGTGCCCTCAAGTTTCCACAAGGAGTAATTTAGCCATGCCAGAAACACACAGAGAATCTGAGTGTCCAAGTTTCCAGGACCACCAAACTGGTAGTCAAGGATGTTTTGATCTCATTACTTAGCACATTTTGGTCAGCAAGCTAACAGCCTTCCATCAGACAAACCTAGTTTATTCAATATTAGGTAACATATCAGGCAGTATATCTTAAAGCAAAAAAAAAAAAAGCGTTAGGTAACTTTGTAAGGTAAATATATTTTCTGGTTCTTGCCAGCACAATGTAAAACATAGAAACCAAAGAAATGTAACATCACTCAATTCCCCATTGCCACAAGCCT
>NW_017731495.1:709313-736652 GCF_001890085.2 Hipposideros armiger | reverse complement strand
CCCCATCCCCACCCCCACCCCCGTTCCTGGATGCCAGGGAAGAACGCAGGATTCAGAGCACAGATACTACCTCTAAGAGCTCTGTGACCTAAGGTACCATAGGTGCAGCTTCAGATCAAGAATAACTTCTTTGCATGTTTGCTGGAGGATTGAAGGAGTAACAAATATGTCTGCAGTCTTGTCACTTACTATACAGTTCTTCTTATAATTATTAGTTAGAAATGTAGATATCAATATGCTAATTTTATAGGATCAAGTTTCTATTATAACCCTTTACTTTTTAAGGGTAAGAAAGTGAGAAACAATATTTTAATTTAGTTTGATTTGGTTTGATTTTTTTTAAACCGATTGCAATGAATGATTGGGTTCTGAATAGAAAAAAACTTGCTATAAAAGATATTATTAGAACAATTGTTAAAATCTGAAAAAAGTCTGTAGATTAAATAATAGAATTGTATCAATTTATATTTGATTTTGAAAATTGTAGTGGATTAATGTAAATGGATATCAATGTTTTTAGAAAGACACATGGAAATAAACAGGCATAATGGCATGATGTCTAGCTTACTCTGGAATGCTTCAGAAAAAGAAGAGACAGAGACAGAGACAGGGAGAGAGAGAGAGAGAGAGAGAGAGAGAGAGAGAGAGAGAGAGAGAGAAAACAAATGTAGCAAAACATTAACAATTAGGGAATCTGGTTTTAGGATATATGGGAGTTCATTGTTGCAACTTCTCTTAATAAGTATTAAAATAAGTATTAAAATGTTAATTGAAAGTGATTAATCAACTAGGAATGGCCACTGGTGTAAGAAGTACTATCTACATGTGAATAGTCCTGATACTTCACCTTGCACTCCACTCCACTTTCTGCCCTCTAGGCTAGTGGCGTGCTCTGCGTGCAGGAACGGCTGTACTTAGTTACGTGGACAGTGCTATAATTATGTCCTCTTCACTGTCCTCTTCCTTGTGCTACTCTGAGTGAGCATGTGTAGGGTGAGCTAATGATTTGCTGCATATCTCTGATGAGTAGTATATCATTTGCATCATAATATTTTCATTTCTTCTTGCTGCACATAATGCCACGTTGACAGCAAGGTCAGTTAAGTTACTATAAGGGATTTTTAATGAAAACAATTATAAATTTAAAATAACTGTGTTTAAAGCATTTAACAGTCACTAGGGTCAAGTGATTACAGCAGTTACAAGACCCATGGGACATGTTCACACCAAAACAAAGTGAATAAATTACCTCAGCTGGCACATGTAATCACGAAGTGACCACAGGGGTCAGGCAGAGTGGAGCCCTGAAGACTTTCACGCAAAACCAATAATGAAAATTTATCAGTCAAATGGTGGAGGGGAAGGGGAAACATCTAGTATTAGTGAGTCAAGCCATAGGCTGGAAGCAGAGCTGACTCTCCCAGCAGCTTAAAGAGCAGGGACAATGACATTCAAAAACCCAGGGGACAGCTGGAAAAAAATTCCAAGAAGCAATATGCAAGAGGCTAGGAGGATATGGGCGAGTTCAAATGGAAGTGATCTATGTATGCAGCATCGGCAAGTTGAAAAGCCGAACCAGGGGCGACTTTGGTAAAAGAATGACTGTCCTTATCCAGAAGCCTGTGCAGAGTCGGGAATGCATGTGGAGGTCTACGATGTAAGGTGAAGAGGGGTGTGATGTTAAATAAATTGACCACCTCCAACATTTACAGGGCACTTGATGTCTTCAGAAGATGGTCTTCAAACTTCATCCTCACAGCCCTGTGACATTTCTCCTTGCTGTAGAGGAGCCCGAAGATCATGGAGGCAACAGATTTTGTTCATGGATGTACAACCAGGAAGTGAAACAAACAAACATTTATTGAAGCCTCTGCTAAAGACTCCACCGGGAGAGTTATCTCAAAAGACTCATCATCAAAAGAGGAGACCAGATGCCCTAAAGGTAATGTTCGCTAGTGGTAGGAACTTAGTATGAAGGGGGAAAGGGATGATGACCAATTAGGGAGGCAGGGCCAGTTTCCTAACAGAATAACCTTTGAATGGGGTCTTAAAGAATGAACAAAAATTCACAGAAGAAAGGGAACAAGATTGGTAAGCAGACAGTGGGACCAACAGGAGCAAATAGTTACTTAGAAAAAATGGATTGAGTGCTATCTACACACACAACAGGGAGCAAGAAAGACGCACGTCCTGTTCTCATGGAGCTTGCTTTCTTTCATTTATCCATTCACTCAGTGCACATGTTTGGAGCAGCTCCTGTGAGTCAGGCATTGTTGTCAGTACAGATGATACAGTGCTAACCTGTAAAATCCAGACCCCCACGGAGCTTGCACTTAGTGGAGGAAGACTGACGATAAATAAGACACAGAAGTAGAATACACAGGGTCTTATCACCAAGGAGGTGGCAGTTGAGCAGAGACCAACAGACCAAAGAAATGGAGAAGTACAAAGGTTCTAGGTGGGAACAATCTCGGAGCAGAATGTTGATGTGCTTGGAGGAGAAGGAGCAAGGGAGAAAATAAGACATAAGCCCAAAGATCTAAGGAGAGGGTGGAAGAACTTTGAATGCCACAATAGATTTTATTCCATCAGTAGAAGGTTCTTAAAAGGCATTCCACAAAATCTCAGTCTGATGGGATGTCCCAAGGGTCCTGTACCTCAATTTCTGCATCTGTAAAAATGACGATAGCTACATCAAGCAACCAGAGTGTTGTGTGGATTAAATGAGTTAATTCTTGTAAAGGGTCAGGCACTAGTGAATGCTCAGTAAGTTAGTTTTCATTACTAAATGATTGCAGGAAAGATGGCATGTCGGGCCTTGGCAGTTTCTGTGGGCACAACAGAGGTCTGAAAGACACTCTAAAAGTAAAGCTGATGAAACATAGACAAGGGTTAGGTGCCTGGGTTAATGGTCATGTGAATCAGAAGAGGAGATGAGCAGTATTTGAAGGAGCTATTAACTCAGTTTGAGATAAATTGGTTTTGAGGTATCTGTGTACCTTCCACCATGTGTGGCAAAATGCCTAGTCTCCAGTTAGATGCAAATATCTTGCGTGAGAGAGATAAAGATAAAATCAATACTCCATTCCATAAATCAAACTTCAAAGCATGAAAATAATCTGCCAGGTTTTGACATGCAGAATTAGCATAGGATGGATGAGAAATGGCATCACACCCCAGCAGAAGACAAAGCCTCTAGTCCTGGGCCCTCCACTAACAAATCTGTGCAAAATTGCCCAAGACGTTGAAGCTCTCTGAGTTCTAGTTGCCTGTTTCATAAAATGGAAGAGATAATAATGACAATCAGAGGCTGGATACTAAGATAATAATGACAATCAGAGGCAGTGAGTAGAGCTCTCCTGTTCCCTCCTGCATTCTCAGTCCCTTCTACAGAGCAGGACCTGGCCCTTAGAAGACACTTAGATCATACGCAATCTTTTCAGGATGAAGTCCCTCTAAGACTCCGGGATACAAGGGTCCTGCTCCAGGATTTAGGGTGACACATTTGGGGCTTCCCTCTGGGGCCAGGTGGTTGGGGAAACTTGGGGACTTTGCTGTTCCCAAAGAGCTCTGTTTTTATTTTATTTATTTATTTTTCACAGCGATATAATTTTCATACAGCAAAATGCAAAGAGTCACCCTTTTCAGAAAAATGTTTACTTGGCTTTCTCTGTTAAGCAGATGAAGTAATGGTTACATGTGTCTTGCTCATGTCTGTTTCTTGTTTCTCCTCGGGAGATGGGGACATTTCAGCAAAGGGGAAAAGCAGGAAGCTTTAGAACTGAGAGCTGGAAGACTGGAGACAGTGTCCAGTGACTTTAGCTCTTGTCCCAGCTCTTGTGTTGACTCACGATATGTCCCCAGCCTGTCCTTCCACCTTTCTCGATCCCCATCCATCCATCAGCAAGACAGGAATAATATTGTCTGCCCATGTCAACTTCTCTGCACCATTATAGGCATTAATGATCTAATATACTCAAAGGTACTTGGAGTCCTTTGGAGGAAATATGTCATATAAATTAGAAGCATTATAATTAATGTAATTTAAGGAAATGGCTAGCCATAACTAAGAGGATTAGGTTCGCATGGATCACAAACGACCTAGTCATCATGTCCTCAGGTCACTAACGATCCTTTCTAATGGAACAAAATCCAATCTTCCTTATTTGAGCATATTCAATGATTCTGTATTTGGGTTCTTTTTTTTTCCCCCAAGCACTTTACTTAATTCTATATCAAAATGGAACTATAAAGTTAATTTTGTCCTTATTGGGAAAAAGTATTTATATATGAATTAGACCAGTGGTTGGCAAACTGTGGCTCACGAGCCAGATGTGGCTCTTTGGGTACGTACATGTGGCTCTGAAGTAAAATTGAAAATAAAAATAAAACTATCATAGCTTCATTTATAAAATTTTTAAAGGATATTATTCACATAATGTGATTTTATTTGTTTCATGGCTCTCAAATAATTTTTAAATTGTTGTGAGGGACAGGATTGGCTCAAAAGTTTGCCGACCCCTGAATTAGACCATGAAGTAATTCACTTTAGGATAAAGGATTCCTATGTAAAGAAGGGCAAGTAGATAATAAGCATGAATCTGTTATTTGTATCAAGCAAATACTCATACTATTACAGAAAAGAAAACAGAATGTTTGTATCCACATGATAGGATATACAAACAACTCATAGACACTCTTTGAAATTCTAGAATCTCATGCTAAGACCAAAATACCCTAAGTAGTAGCTTGAAATAGAGAAGCTATTAAATAAATTATAACTCTAGGATGGTAATTGGGACAATCAAATTATGAATCAAAAACTTAAAAGTACAGCATGTCAGATATTGTTTTTGTGAGCAAGCTAAAGATTAAAAAATCCCTTTGATATTAAATTCCAGACAATTAGAATCGGAGTTCTAGGCTCTAAGAAATGCTCTGGCACATTCTCCGTCGGAAGTCCTGGGCAAAGTCGTCTTGACTGCCCTTCTTAAAACCTGGTCCCTTTGCCTCCTTATTAGCTATGGTATTAAGTAGTCATAACATTATATCACTATAAACATTCTAATGAGGCTCCCCTGCTCACATCATTGCTGCAGCTTTTCTCTGGGAAATGTTAGGTACCATACAAGAGAGGAGTTGCCAGTATGTCACATCATGTTTTCTGTATTCAAAATAGTATATCTCCCTTTGCCCACTTCATAAGTTCTAGTTCCTAATCATTTTCTACTGTATTTAAAAAAAACTTGAAGCCTTACATGTGCAAACCATGCCTGGGAAGCATTACGTGTAGTAGTTTAAAATATAAGCTAAAATCTGAGAAAAGCCTAGCATGCTAGAGTTTGTAAGACAGGCGCTAGTGCGCAGAGATGGTTCCCAGGAGGGTGGTGACATGACACTGCAGGGAGGTGTGAGTGAGTCAGATTAAAGATTGGGGAGAGAAGGGAGAAGGCAGAAGATTGAGGAGAGGGATAGGAAACAGGAGGCCTGGCCCTCTCAGGTATGTGGCTCAGAAGGTAATTAGAATCTAAGGAAGATGTCTATGTGTGTTGGGTCAGGGATGCTTGGAAGGGAGATGGTGCCAGGTTTCAGATGGCCAGGCAAGGCCATGGTGCTCCCCCTTTTCTCTGTTCCATAGGCAGAGTGGTCCATGGGACATCGGGTCACTGTGGTGCAAAAGCCTGGAAAGGTTACTTTCCCTGAAGTTCTGCCCTCCCAGGGAATAAGAACAACCCGCCAATGGGGTAGGCGGAGGAGTGATAGCACTGGCATGCTTGGATCATGTACTTTAGCAGCAAGTAACATTTACCGACCATTCCCTACTTGTACACACTGATTATTATTTTATTTAACTTCACACAATCCCTGTACCTTAGATACGTTAAGCATAAATAATTCTCCTTTTACAGATGAATAAATTGAATATCGCAGAACTAACAACGTTGTAACCAGGATTTAAACATAAAATCCAGTACTCATGCTCTTAACTCTATACTATAATGTCCTTTTATTCAATACACATGCGTGCATTCACACACCACACAATGGAAAACACACCATCTGTGAATAGTAGCTATTGATAAATTGTAGCACATACTGGTGACCTTACTTGTTTTTCTGTACAATTATTTACATTTTTTTCACAATGACTATGTAAGCTTTTGCAATTAGAAAGAGTTCGCAGTCGTTTTTAAAAAGCCGTTACTTACAAGGTGAAGATTTTCTACCACTGAGGATATTCAAAAAATATGTGGCACAAACTCTTAAATCCTGAGGCTATTACAGAGAAATTGTAGACTTTATAGAGGGAAATTTGACAATACACAATAAACTTTTTTTTAAGAAGTTTGTGTCATTTGGAGCAGCAATTGTAATTCTAGATATCCTACAAATATAATTAAAGATGTTTGCAAAGACGGCAAGAAGATATTCATCACACCAGTGCAGATAATAATAAAAGAATGAAAACACCTTACATGTCCAGTGTTTAAATAAATTAGACTGCACCCAACAACAGAATACTGTGCTGACATAGAGCATGGTGTGTTAATTTTTTTAAAATTACAGGACAATATGCATAGCTCTATTAATTTAAAAAAATTGTAATTAAGCAAAAAGCCCTTACAAGCATGAAGATTACTGCTATTGAGGACATTCAAAATAAAAATAGAAAGTAGAAAAATTGCTCAAATATTATTGGGTTGTCAGAAAAGTCATGACATATTTTGTCTATGTTTTTCAAAGGTCATTTATTTATATAAAGAACAAAGATCAATTAATGATATATTGCCTGTTTTGTTTGATAACCTTTTGCCATCTTTCAGTGAGCTTCATAATTCCTCGTTCATAGAAGGACCTGTCTTTATTTGAGAAAAACTGAACAAGGTGCTGATTTAGAATTGAACGTTATACCACGCAAGGAGTTTTGAAGAGAGCAAAACAAGTGGAAGTCTGATGGCACAAGGTCAGGCGAGTATGGTGGGTGTGGCAACACATCCCATCCAAGCTCCAATAACTTTTGATGGGTGATCAAACTTGTGTGTGGTTTTGCGTTGTCGCAATGGAACACTACTCCTTTACAATTAAGCTCTGGATGTTTCTGGATGATGGATTTGTTCAAACTGTCCAATTGCCAATAGTACACATTCCAATTGATTGTTTGGTTCCTTGATAGGAGTTTGAAAAACACGACACCTTTAAAATCCCACCACACGGAGAGCATAACCTTCCTCTGATGAATGTCTGCTTTTGATGTTGTTTGAGGCGAATCATCACGTCGGGACCAAGACGGTTTGCACACCACATTGTTGTAAACAATCCACTTCTCATCACCAGTTATCAGTCGTTTCAAAAAAGGATCGTTTTCCTCACGTTTAATGAGCATATTGTAGATGTTTGTACGCGCCATCAAATGAACTTCTTTGAGTTCATGCGGAACCCAAATATCGAGCTTGCTTACATATCCCAGCTTCTTTAGGTGGTCGTGAATGTTTGAATGATGGATGTTCAACGTTTCTGCAATCTCTTGTGACGTGTAATGTGGGCTTGACTCGATCAATGCCTTTATTTTGTAGTCATTAACCTCGGTGGACCTCCCTGACCGAGGAGTGTCATTGAGATCAAAATCACCAGCACAGAATTTCGTGAACCATCATTGGCACTGACATTCTTGTAGAGCATTGTCACCAGAAACTTTATACAACTTTTCACAAGCTTGATGCATGTCCTTCCCTTTATGGAATTAAAACAGTAAAATATGGCAAAAATGCACAGTTTGGTCTTCCATTTTCAACTTGTTAAAAAATCTCCAAAACTCAACAAATCGCTCAATTTTTTTTAGAATGAAACTAGTCTTGTCAGCTGTCAAATGACAAAACAATAACATAGATGTGAATGACTCTAGTACTTCCAAAAATGAACTAGTGCCATCTGTCACAAACATGCGTCATGACTTTTCCAACAACCCAATAAATACCAAATAGTAGTGACTGTGAAAATGCGATTATAGATGAATGCATATTTTCTACTTTGCACACGTCGAATACTGGAAGTTTTATAATGTATCTGTATTTATTTATATTGAAAATATTCTTTTTGGGGAAAAATTTTTTAGCCATATTTATGGTACAGAAAGTTTTTCATGATATATTGTTAAAATGAAAAACAGGCTATAAATGGTATTACTGTAAGATCCCTATTTTCATAAAATTCATATGTGTGAATACACATATACCAATAGAAAACTTCTATAAAGAATCACACTAAAATGTTAACAGTGATTATCTCTGGCCATGGGTAATTCTATTTTCTTCTTTCACTTATCTCTATTTTCTAAGTTACCAGGGATGAACATGCATGGCATGTATTATAAAAAGCAAAACAAATAGCTCAGGCTGTGAAAGCTTTTTCTAAAGACCAGCTCTAGAACTTTGGGCCAATAACACGATCACTGGAATGAAACACAATCTCCCAATATGACTATTGTGAGAGAGGCAAAATTGATTTGTATGTCTATGATCTGGGACGCTTATTACAGTCACACTCCGATATAACCATGTCTAATACAATGCGTCTACAAATACGAATAACCCCTTTCTTGAGATTTTCCTTGAAAGCATTTTCTTTCTTTCTTTTAGGCCTGGAGAAACTGGAGCTCAGAATCATTAAATGACAACTGATACCAAAGAAAAGCCATAATTAAAAGTTCATGGCATTGCTGTTATGTTAAAAAGGATTTTGACTGACTAGATTGTTATATAAAAACTTTCCGCTAAAAGAGTAGGCCACCCAAGAACCCTGTCTGCCTAATGGTAATAAATGAAGAAAACAACAACGACAAATCCTTTTTAAGTATTTCTTTACAGTACATAGGAATTACTAACAGTAGCCCTCTGGCTGTGATAAATACTTTGAGGAAAAAAGAAGAGAAAGGAAGGGAATGGTGGGGAAGGAGAAGGAAGGGAGGATAAGACATTTTACACACAGGACTGCATAATTTTAAAGTTTAGACCAAAAACGCGGGCAGAAAAAAATTCTTGCGTCTTTACGTTCATTCAATAACTTAGAGATTTAAACAACCATTTGTGTGCACCGACTACGTTCCCGGCCCTTTACTCAGAAGTGGGTGTACAAAGAGCACTCGTTAGGCGCACACTGTTGTCTCGTGGGGCAGACACAAGTAAACAATTATAGAACAACCATGAGAAGGGCTGCACAGAGGCCTGACCAAAGTGTTAAGGGAAGCAAACAACTCTGAAAGAGCATCGGGCATAACAAAGGATAAATGTGTTCTCACGGAGGAGAGGGTCATTCCAGGAAGTAGAAACCAGGTTTGCAAAGAGAAAGAGGTGTGAAAGGGCATGCGCATTTGGGGGATGGGGAGGATTTCGGAGTGCGTGTCACTGAACATTGGAAATAAGAAGGTGGATGTGCAATCAAATAAGATTTCCTAATGCTCCTTCGTGCTGCATTCATGGGCTTATACGCAATATTCAACAAGGAGGCGACCAAAAATATTCTGAAGGTGAGAGGAGAGCAAAGATGAAGATAAGTGAACAGCAAAGAGTGTCAAAGAGGCACAGGTGGGAAGAATAGAGACAAAGTGAAGGAAGACCACTCCTAGCCCAAGGCCTCCCAAAATGGCCCTCCAGGCACAGCAGTGCTGTTAGAGAGCACTGAGGTTCAGAATTTACTGAAAAGCAGTGAAAAAAAAATCACATTTTCACTGGCAAGTCATCCATAGTTGGCAAGTTTATTTTTAAGCCACGTCTGTGACTGTAATGCATTTTTGCCAAGATAGAAAAGAAAATATTATCATGGTTGAGTGGCCAGGACCCCAGTTCAGCTCACCAAAGCATATTCGGGACATATCTCTAGCGTATCTGAGCTCACATATTAATGGGACTATAGGATTTAACTATCACTTTAAGAAATACTTCTTTAGGGGAGGTTTCTTTGTGCCTCTTTCCACAACTCTGCAGACCCTGGCAATAAGAAACCATGTGTCTCTCTGGCCCTGGGCGGTTCCCTTAAAACTAGCCCCACACAGCTCCATTTGTGAGACAGAGGACTGCGATGTCTGACCAGCCAGACTGCGGAGAGGTGAAAACCAAAGGGTCTAGTAGCTCCCTCAGGGTGGCCGAGATCGAGATTTCAAGTTTCATTCCCCAATCTACGGCAGAGATGTCAGAGGAAAAGGGCCATTGGGGCAACAGCAGCATCTATTAGAATATACTGATGATTTGTAATTCAAGTGTTCACAAGTGGAAGAGACTTGCCCACAGAAAACAAGATTTTCAGGCTCTCATCAGCGGCTATTCATTTCAAGCATGGAAGTGAGTGCAATGAAATGTTAATGTCACAACGTAATTTAGTCTCTCCCTGGGAGCTGATGTGACTGGCCCGTGTTTTCAGTGTTCTTTATCGATATTCACCACCACTGGAATGGTCCACGCCCAATGGTAAGAAAGCATCGTGACCTCACAACACGCTCCCACCGACCAACTCATAAACAGAGGCTGGGCCACAAAAGAGCTTTGACATAAATCCACCTGAGATCCTGAACTCACGTACGTGTAAGTGTATGTGTTAAAACAGGCAGTTGTTTATAGAACCACCATTTCCCCCAGGATTTGGTCTTTTTAGCAGGGATCCCAGGTCCCAGACTGGAAATAAAGATAGGAGAACACACTTGGGAAGTAGAGTCTCATTGACCCAAGTTCAAATCCTGAAGTCATCTCTTATTTGTGTGACCTGAGGTAAGTTAATTTCCCTAAGACTCAGTTTTCTTATAAGTAGAAATTAGAAGCTAATACCTACTTCACAAGTTACTGTGAAGACTGCATGAAATGATACCTGTAATTGGGGGGTGGGAGGGAGGTACAGTGTCTAGACCCTACTACCCCTAGACAAAACATATTAGTTCAACAGCCCTCCCCATCCAAGTTCTAGTCCAACTTGGCCATTCATTATCTGAGTGGTCCTGGGTAACTCATTTCATCTCTCTGAACTCAGTTTCCCCTTCTGTCAAATTCAGAGGTGGGATCTCCAAGGCCTCTTACAGTCCTAACATTCCGTCAGGTTAGTGTAGTTTTTTAGAGGGAGGATTGTTTTCAGACTCCGTTTTTGTACCTTTTGGGGGCTCCCTCTTACACTCTAAATCTCTCTTTAAATCTATGGTGCCCTAACCTTCTAGTTTCTGCCTTTCGGATTTTATGACACTGGCTATGTTGTCTCCCTCTATTTGTTGAAAGTCAGGCCAAGGACTGTGTTAAAACTGATACAAGCTTTATCACAGAATATATCCTCACAGTAACCATGGGGTATATTATTATTATTATTATTATTATTACTATTATTATTCCCATTTTACAAATGAAATCAAGGCTCAGGATATGAAGCAATTTATCAATGGTATGAAATTTAAAGCTGGTTCTTCCCAGCTGTTCCTAATCATTACATGCTACGCTATCTTTCCATCCTCTGGCTGTATCTAGTTTGAGTTCTACCTTCTTATGATCCTATGCTGTGCTAGCTTATCTCATAAATTACTTTGTGTTAATAACTTTATGTGCTACACCTGCCAGGTGACATATGTCCATATTAACCAGAACCCATCATCTCTGAACCAACAGGGAACTCATGATGCGATTCTCAGGCCTTGCAGCTGGGAGGTCAGGGTGAGAGTCAAGACAGGCAGGGCTTAACTACATCTTTCAAATAACAGCACGTGGCTACTCGACTTTCACATGAAGCTGCCAAGAAGCTAGTTCAAGCCTAGTCTCTGCGAGCTTCCCGGGGGCCATCAGCCCACTCATATCACAGGATGGTGAAGGAAAAGGGCTCATGTTTTGGGGTAAGACCACCCCGGCTTTACTAGTCCAGTGCACTTGGGTGGGTTAGTTTCTCTGAGGTCCCAGTCCACTAAATGATCTTGGATAAGGTAACCCAACTGAGCTTCAACTTCCTTCTCTGTAAAATGGGTATAACATTAGCAACCTTAGAGGGATGTTCTAAGGACAGAAGGAATGCCTGTCCTGGAGTAGAAACCGCTTAGCCTGTTGGGAGAGCTAAGGAGCTCGAGTGGCTGTTTCCAGTAATCAGGGTAGTCTAGACTAGAGTAGGAAAGACGGAAATCAGTTAGAAGTTCACTGGACTCTAAGAGCCTGCCAAATCTGTGAAAACCCGTGCCGGTGAGAGTTGGATGCCCTGTTACAGCAAACGCCCGAGACTGATCTGATCCATGGCTCCTCTGTGCTAGGCTGCCTGGCAGCTGTTGCTGGAAGCACTTTTTTCAGGTGAGAGGTTCCTGAATGAGCCAAGTGGTAGAGTGTAATCATATACCATCTCTGGCCCTCAGAGTACCAGGAGGATGCCAGGGTAACTGAGCTATTCTGGGCTTTCCCTATGGGATCCCCACTTTTCTATGCATATCCCAGAACCTTCTTCTCACCCCCACTGAGACTTCTTCCTCCTTACTCAGGAGATCAGAGGGCAAATGGGAAGAAAAGGAACTGACCACACAACTGGACCTTAACATTTTATTTCCTTAGCTTCGGCACATTTCCATTCATGGAGTACTTGCCCGTCTAAAATCTCCCAGTGTTTACTTCTAACCTACTAAATAATTCCTCTGACCTCTCCTTGTTTTTACCCTTTAAATATCTGTTGATGGTTCATTCACCACATTCCCCATTCAGTTATTAATGGCCCACAAAAACTTACTAGCAGCAATCATTTACTGATTAATCTGCACAACAATCCAGAAAGACAGGGAGTATTTAATCCTTAGTTCTGCACAGGGAAACCAAGGGGAACAGAGAGGTTAACTCAGTCGCCCAAGGTCAGTGGCTAAACAAGATTATAACCAGGATCTACCCTGTCTTGTGTGTCTGTAAACACTCCCCACAGTGTTATTCCCGTTCTTTGCCACTCAACATTGTCAATGCAACTAAATCATTTCTGTGCTGAGATTCCGTTGTTATAGGACAGTTTAAAAGTGTCAAAATCCTACCCAAAATAATTTTGCCTGCAGATAGTTCATAAATAAAAGTTGTTAAAATAAAGAGATAACAGTACTTGAAAGCTAATTTTACAGAGGCAAGAGCAGTGAAAAGATGTAGATTATAGACTCAGCTCTGCCATAAGGAGACTCTGAGAAAGTCAGTTAACTTCTCTGTATCTCTGAGTTATTTGTAAAAATTGGATTATGCTGAATGATACTTAAGATAGCTTGCTGTTTTAAATAAGATGGCTGAATACCTACTAAAACAGCACAAAATATAAAGCTCCAATGTCCATGCTGCCAAGACCGTGGTAAAATTGGTATATCCCTTCACTGGTAATGAAGTACACAACCGCAACCCCCGTGGAAAGCAAGCCTCCAATAGACAAGAACCACAAAGAATGTCAGATCCTTTGACTTAGTAGTTCATCTCAGACCATATTTTACTCTACAAAATAAGTCAATGGAAGCAAAAAAACATACAAATGAAAACGCACATTTTAGTGCTACCTATCATAGGAAAACTTATCAATTTAAATGTTTACTTTAGAGGGACGTCTTATTACATGAAAGCATAGAACAATACGCATGCCATGTTGCTATTAAAAAGGAGAAATATGAAGATTATGCAAAATCATTTAAAATCTTACCATTTAAAATCTCTTAAATGAAAATAACCAAAAGTAAAAGAGCAGCTATGCACTATTATGGCAACAACCGTATTTTCCCATGTAAAAGACGCTCCCATGTATAAGACACACCTTAATTTTGGGGCCTGAAATTTGAAAAAAATGTATTACATAAAGTTATTGAACTCAAGTTTTATTCATCATAAAATTCATACAACTCCTCATTACTTGCGGGAAATGCAAGTAAAAAAAAAATCTACAACCACTGTATAAGACGCACCCAGTTTTTAGACCCCAAATTTTTTGAAAAAGGGTGCATCTTATACATGGGGAAATACGGTACATAAAATGTGAACAGATGTACAAGATCAGAGGAAAACTCAGAATAGCTATGGTATTAGATTTTGTTGTTTTGTTTTTTAATAATTTAACTGTTTTTATTTTATTTTTATTTTTTTTAGCTGCAACATCCTGCCACCTGTTGGCAGCTCAGCAGCAGCTCAGCTCAGGCCGGGAATCAAACTGGCAACCCTATTGCTCAGAGCTCACACTCTTAAGCAAGCTCTTAACCAACTGAGCCACTCGGCTAGCCCCTAACTGTTTTCAATGAATGAAATTTTCTATTAACACATTCATTTGATTAACCATCTAAAAATTTCTCAAACCCTGTTTTGCCTAAATCTCCTAAGTAATTTTTGTTGGCTGACATATTATCTGACATTATTCTTCTAGAGTGATTTCTGCTATATAACTCTTTAGTCTCTTTAGAGAGTCTAAAATCTCAGAACCTTTGCACTTTTTTCCCTCACCTAAGAGGATTCTTAAAAAGATCTGTCATCTAATCTAGCTATGAATAACCCCAGGATTGCCTTGTAATGCTAATATTTGGCTATGCCTGACCCAGGAACCAAGATTTTTCAGATAACTCCCGACCTGTGGGTGCCTCTACAGTAACCACAAAGTTTCCATGATACTTTTCACAGTATATAGGGTAGTTTCATATTCCAAGTTTTGGGAGCTTTACACGAGGACATCTTGTATTTTCAGGGGTCTTAGGACACCCTTCTGGTTCACTTAGCAAAGCAGCTCTTAGGCAGCACTGTTCTACAATAGGACTCTCCCTTCATAGAAGGGCTTTTACAAGCTTATTCATTTCTTAGAAATGTTCTCTTACTAGTAGGTCATTTGTACATCTTTGCTCGTAATATCTAGGAAAGATTGCAGAGTCAATGAATTAAAAATATGATTCTAGGTCTCATGTGTGCCAACGAATGCCCTCATTAAAGCAGAATGAGTGAGATGAGATGGGTTTCAAAGCTTTCCATCCCTTTGCCCCAGAGCCGCCGAGGCCAGGCACTGAAAGGATGCACAGTAAAATTAAATATCTAAAAATTCATCTTTAATTAACAGAATTGGATTAAAGCTAGACACCACCGCATATCATACGAGAAATGGCTGAGCTGGCTTCCAAGTGCTCTAATTCAATTAGGATGAAGTGAGTGACACTCGGACGGGAAAGGTTAATTGGGGGCGCCAGAACGCAATCATTCCTTACCTAACCAGTCATTAAACTTCTTAACCTCTGAGGGCAGTCCCAGCTCGGTGAAATCGCCTGTGTGGAGAAGGATGTCCCCATAAGGCATCTGGATACCATCTGTTCTGGAGTGTGTGTCTGAGATGCAGACAAACCGCGTGTGGCCCGCTGGTTTTGGAGTGTCATATGGGATGGGGTCGACCCTAAAGTAGACATAACAGATCCCATAACAGTTAAATATATTAGAACCCTCGTAATTGTCATCGCACATACATATCGATCTTTATCCGTGAACGCACCCAAACTGATGCAAAGGCAGAAGGGACCATTGTAACAAGGGGCACTTTTGGGTACCAAGGAGACAGCATCACTCATCTACAAACCCCAGTGGGCAAATTTAAAAAGTCTTACTTACCTGGTATGAAAATTAAAAAGAATATCTTACATGCAGAGTCAGAAGTAACCCAGGAAACTGATAAGAGTGATTAATGGTAAAGTTTAAGGATATTGAACCCCAACTGGGGAAGCAAAATTATGCTATTTTCTCTCTCATCATGCTCCAATTGATCCCACTACTCATTAGGAAATGAATAACTAATTTATTCCTTCTTAAACATGCATAAGTTAAGCAATGAACTAATTTACGGAGAGCACTGCACATGACTTGCCAGCTGAGATGTAGAGAAATATAGAGAGTACGAATATTTAATATCCTTTCCAAAACTATTCAACACCGGTACCTTCTCTTTTTTGCTAAGAGATTCTCAAATCAAACTGTGGAGAGGGAAGGTGATGCCAAAATAACGGCGCTTCAAAAAAAAAAATACAGTGTTAAAAAAAAATTTGTCAAGCTCCTTCTTTACCACATTGAATTATCTGTAGTCCCTAGTACACCTTAGGTTACTTGGAATGCCCAAATGCCTCAGGCAAACATTCTATTCTGTACAAACAGTACGCTTTATAATGGGTGTCTATAGATCTACATGTGCATTAATATATGTATAGTTTCAGAGACCTAAGCACTGTGAAATTACACTAGGGCATAAGAATCAAAAGGCAAAATGATCAACCCAAAGCAAAGAAAATGAAACAGAACATTCTCATTTAATTGAGTGTAACAAAGTGTGCTAAATAAACTCGGTAAAGAAATGCAAATCTGACTCTTCAAGCATACAGTTTTAATTATTTAAGGGGTTGGTAGCAGAGTTAAGGGTGCTTTAACTGTATTAACTCTACACTGACAGCTTCCTTTAATTTCTCTGTAGGAATGCGCACTTATTTTGGATCATGGGTGAAAAGCAGCAGTTAGAAATGCAAAGAGAAGGTCACAAGAGAAACAAACATGCAATGTGGAGATTACAGCGTGGAACATTAAATAAGGAATGATATTTCATATCACAGTCCCACCCTGGACAGTTAACATGTAGCAGAGAACACACTGAAAGCTCAACACAAGGTTCCCCGTGTATCTTGCCTCTATAGGCTTTGTTTCATTTTTCTTTCCTTTTCCCTCCGTTTTAAAAAGAAACAATCTGTCTTAACAATGGCATTGTAGTGAGGGAAATAAAGACATCAGTATACATCCTAGCTAGCTTTGCATTTCTTTCATGGTTAATCTTTTAATTTTATTTTATTTTCGACAGAGAAGAAGGAAAGTAAGCAAGAAGACCTAGAAGAAGAGAAAAACGAGGAAAAAAGGAGGGAAGGGCTGTGAACTGGTTAACACAGTGACTCTAACTGGAAACCCAAAAGGCAAGTTTACCTTCCGCAGAAAATTAATGGGTTTTTCCCGTAAGGGTTAGAAATTAATAATACTGTTACCATGGAGAAAATTCACTAATCCACCGAGATCTCATAAGTAACCTGGAAACCTTCCTGATTATATTCAATGTTGATTTCTTTTTTAAATATATGAAAAAGTTTGGTATCTTCCTTTCCATTTCTGAGACTATTACAGTCTCCGTGGTTCTAATCTTATCCATAGCTCCTGTCTTTTAAAAGTAGTTTTCCCAGAGAATGAGTGGCTGTCTACTGCCGCAGCAGACTGTCACCCTCTGAAAATGATAGGTAATATTCTATCCAGGTCCCGTAGTTAAGATGCTCACTAGAATAAGACTGTGCACGTTTATACTTAATCCACCAACATTTGAATTAAATAAATTAACCACTGGGCTTTCAGTATATGAATAAATTCAATATTATATATATGTGTGTATATACACATATATGCTTATTTTCCAGTTCTCATTTTAATAAAACTGTATAGACACAGCCCCCGTTTCTTCTTTTCTATAACTCCACTGAGCTACGGGCACCACTGCTAAATCAAAATCCTTTATGAGTCTATCCAAATTTATCAGAGGCACATCACAGTCACCATTTTGAATTTATTAAACATAAAATAGCACAGATATAAACCCCTCACTGTGAATAGTTCCGTATCCTATGAATCGCCTCCACTGAAAGAAACAAGTCATCACATGGTACATAATTTGTTTCCCATCTTAGCTCTATATTGGGCAATAACTTTCCAAGATGATTGGAACACCAGTCAATTTTTGAATGGCTGCAACTTCCTTCCGCATCCTACCACCTCCTCCAGAGAAACATTGAAATAGCCAACAAAATGAATGTGAAATAAAGACCAAGGAATAGAAAAATAGAGGGGACAGGAAACAGGGAGGAAATGTGTCCTCTCAGCTGGGAGCTGAAATAATGAGTCAGAAGTACACAGAAACAATGGCAGAGAAGGCTCACCCATCAACACCATCAGTTTGATGTCATCAAAGAGAAGCAATCTGTAGGCATGTGGGAGAGAGATGGAGGATTGATTCAAGGTAGAGGATTGGGAAAGTGGGGGGCATGAAACCATGAATGCAGAAATTATATACCTCCCCTGACCCAGAGAGACACCGATGCTCTATGTGACCCACAGGACTAAGAACAAGAAAGCCATGTGAGAGCCACGCTGCAGGAAAACATGATAAACATCACCTGGGGGGCATAGGGTAGAAGACATTCCCACCCAAAGAAAGACATTCAGAGTTGAAAATACGATGTCTAATTAAAGTTGAGTGGATATAATTAAAGTTGAGACTGACCCTAGGGAAACTATTATTTCCAAATTGGGCGTTTGGTCAACACTTCAAAAAATCAGGACAAACATTTTCACTGTAAAAGCATGTTTAAGGGAGACTTTGACTAGACTGGGAGATCAACCTGTTCAGACTGTGTGAAGACCCTCACGCCACATTTTCCCTCTTAGTTAACAACCACTTGACTGCTTACTATTTATGCTGCTAACTTCTCAAATGACCTAACATTTCCCCCAAGGCATCATGTCAAATTTCCCAGCAAGTGAGTCTCTAACCAAGGCAATGGAACCCCCAGAGCCAGATTCAAATATCAGAGCGAGATTTGCACGTACATCTGAGTGCACCCAGGGGAAAACAAGATGACATGGGAAGATGAGAAGAAAACACAGCATCATAAAATCCCAGAGCCGGACAAAAAAACCTTAGGGGGCATCGGGTTCAATGCTTTATATAAAGCTTGAATCCCCTCTGCCCCTTCCCTGCTTAGGTGACATAAATCTTCTTTCCATGCTTTCCAGAGAAAGGGAGCTCTTGAGTCCCCTGCCTTCCCCCAGGGCAGCCCATTCTGGTTTTTGATTGCTCTGCTTGCTGAAAGCTTTCTGATCAGAGTCTGCACCTCTGAAAAGCTGACCACGGTCCAAAGAGACATGGCCCAGAGCCCGACGACTGAGTAACAACTTGGGCTGAGTTATTCACATTGGACAAGTTATTTCATTCTTTTGGTCTTCATTTTTTTTTCCTTCTCATTTGTAAAATGGGAATAATAATGCCTAACCTGTTAAGTTGCTATGAGGATGTAAACTGTCAAGTACTTGGTCTGGCACATAGCACATGCACAGAAAGTAAAGATGCAAAATGACAGAAGGGTGAAATGCATGGTTAGCTCTGCAGCCAGACTATCTGGTTCCGAATCCCCTGCCACATTTATTAACAGTGGGACACCCAGCAAGGTGCTGAAACTGCTATGCCTTGGTTTCCTCCGACCAATGAAATGGACCTAAAAATAGCACCTATGCCATAGGATTGCCATAAGGATAAAAGGGACAAGGTACTCAAAGTGTGTAGAAGAGTGTCTGACACACAGCAGACACTCGATGCATGTTAAGATTTCTTTCCACTAATCAGCAGTATTTTTACTACTATTATCGGTAGGAGTATCCTTTCGTTTCCCTGACCTCCTTCTCTCCTTGTGTTACAAGGAGATAATTACAGCTCCCACACCGGGATGTTGTGAGAATGAGATGAGATCACATACACAGCACCTCGCACTGTACCAGGCACACAAGCCCCAGTCAATAAACCCATTCATTTCCATCCTTTGGTTTCTTTCTCCATCCTAGCTCTGCACTCCCAACCGACAGAGCAGAGGAATCCAGTCCCTTTTCCATTTGCTAGTTCTTCCAATACTTGGGGACATGTATTAGAACCCCCTGCAATCTTCTCTATGCAAGTGGAGGAGGCACAGTTTCTTCAGCTTTCCCTTGTGTGATAGCATTCGAGTGCCCTCGGAATCCTGGGGACCTCCCAGGTACAGACAGTCTGGTTGGTCAGAACCCCTCCGTCTGCGGTGTTAGAACCCATGGACCACTGGGCTGCTTATCAGAGACAAAAGCTAGCCCAGGAGACGGGGCGCCTGCACTGGACACACTGGTGGACTTTCCTCCTGGCCTGAGCTGTCTATCAGCTTAATCCATTTCCTAATTGAATCTCCAGGTTTTGTCCTGAGCCTCAAATCTTGTTCTTGAAACTTGATTCTCAAATGTGTACGTATCTCACTGCATAGTCAAACAAATAAACCATTTTCATTTATTCGGCCTTGGCACATTAGAATTTTTTGCCCATCAAAAAAATATGGTAATATTATTGCTTATACTAAGGAATCCTCTTCTGGCTATATGTGTTACGTTTTTTCCAATAACAAATGCATACAGCATTGCAAGTTCCATCGATAGATCTTCAGAAAAGCTGCTATGATGTGGTTTGTTATGACATGGATTTCTTTTTTAGGCCATGTGTGCAGTAAAAGCCATGTGTACGTAATTAGCCTATAATTCAGTGTCAGGATAGAATATAAGCCTTACGAAGCATTTTAACAGCATCTGAATGTATTACCCTCCCCCTTCCACTTGAAAATATTGATGTTATGCTTATGCATTCCACGGACTTTATCTGTAAAAAGTTTTTCAAGGTGACATTAAAGCTTTCATTTTTATCCAGAAAATTTAGATGGCATGAAAACTAAAATAGTAATGTTATACCATCCACCCTAGACGTATTGTCTGATACAGACATGGAAAACCCGCCAGCAAAACGATGAATAAGTAAATACCAGGCTTAAATTAGTAGAATCACAGAACTTTTTTTTGGAAGGGACCTTAGAGATAATCTAATCCTGTGTTTTAATTCTTTGAATATCCTGCATTTTGCCTTACTTGTGTATACTACTACTTAATGCTTGTTGTATCTTACAGTTTTTACACAATTTTTGTGTTGTTGTTTTTTTTTTTTTTAGCTTTTCCCTAAACAATATCATCTGAAAGTCATGAATTGGATATGCTGGTTGCATTTTTCAACTACACATTAAAATAAATATGTAACTTTTAAAATTCTGTTTAAGGTTTGTCTACTCTAATTTACTAAAACTCAGGTTTCCTGACTGTCAGTTGACTTCTCTTTCCGCCCACTTAATTTTGGAAGCTAAAAACATACCTGAACTTGGAGTTAAAATTATAAAAATGCTAGCAAATCAATCACCTAAACTTTTCTAGCTATTAATGTCTAGAGAGACTGATCAGAATCACTGAAATTTACTGTCAAAAATATCTGTTTTAGTGCTCCACACACTGACCCCTCAATTCTCCTTACATTATCCAGTCGGATGGAGTCTCTTACAACCACAAAAAAACTGCATATCCTTGAGGGAGTGGGCAATAAGAAAGTTTGATTTTTAGAATACTGATAAAGATAAAGAGTGTTCCTCATTCTCAAGGATGTCAAGTCACACGTGTAGGCTGATCGTAAATGTTTCCAAATACAAGTGTCTTTAAAGGGACTACTTTAGTTCACAGAAAAGCTTCATTGACAGAGCCCTGCTTGTGGAGTCCGGGGGCTTTCTGCACTCTTATTCCGCTGGTCATTGATTACTTATGGACCTTGGGCAAGTCATTTCCCCTCTTCTAGCCTCTGTTCCTCAAGTGTTTGAAAAGAGGGGCAAGAATGAATGATCCCCAAGTGATCAGTAGCATGGTTTCTATGTCACTATTAATTTGTGCAAGGCTGTAGAAACAATTCAGTCTCTTAAGGAGCTTAAAATACGTTCTCTTTCTTTGCAATTTTATTTTTTGCTTTCCAGACAATGCAAAAATAAATGCAGCCCAGATCCATCCAAATATAATCAGGATTAAATAGACTTTATATACAGAGGGTACCCAAAAAAAATGTGTACACAGATCTCTTAAAATGCGTATACATTTTTTTGGCACCCCCCAGTAAAAGAGAAGTAAAGCTGCCAGTGAAAACTGTAGATAGAGCCTCCAGGTATATTTGGCATAAAAGAGAACAACAACAAAAAAACAACAACAACAAGAATTCCAGTCACCACAATAAAACAAAAGTTAAAAACTATGTGATTTAAGTAGTTGCTTCAGAAATGGGGCTCTACTTGTTTTTCTAAAACTGTGAGCTGGTGAAATTCTCCTGGCTTAGCCCCCATACCCCAGGACAGAAACGGCGCTGAAACACAGTAAGTAAGCAGAACAGAACCAGATGTATAAATATATTCACATTTGTACCAAGGGCACTGCTTTCCTTTAACTGCTGAACTGCTGTATCAACACTGTTCTATCACCAACTAATTATAGCTAACAAAACCCACTGCACGGAGTGTGTCTCGTCTATTTTTTCCAAGTACAAAAGTACAGTGCTGACATTCAATGAATATTAAGTGGAAACAATTTAATTCTTTGAGCGCTGCATGTGAGATGAATTCACGGTCCTTGTTCTAGTCCCATTTGAGGTGTTTTGGTGCTAAGCTACTTTGTGAGCCACTGAAGCCTCTCAGATGGCATATTGTTGGGTCATAAATATCCTACTGGAGATGTATTGTCTGGGGTTAAATGTTCCCCACTCTTTTTACCTAACAACCGAGTTAATCGGCTCACATTTCTGAGTACTGGCCCTGTATTTGAGACAAGACAGCATGTAACGCTGCGCTGAGTGTCTGTTATTCCAGTCAGTCAGTCGGTCAGTCAGTCAGTCAACAACCATTTCTTAAGCACGTACCTGTGTGCCAGGTGCCATGGTAGATTCTGGGAGGACAAAGAAGCAGCAAGGGTGGTTCCTTCAGGGATTGATCTGTCAATTTGTTATTCAGCAAATGCTTATTGGCATGCCTGCTTTCTGTTCAGTTAGTCGCTTCACAAGCATTTATTAAGCACCTTTTATGGGCCATAGACTGTGCTAGGTGCTAGGGAGACAGCTATAACCAAGTCTGAGATGGCCCCTGTCATATATAAACAGATGATTTATGCAACAACATGCAAAGTGCTTTCATCAAGGATGTGGGAGGTGCTGTGGGGTAAAGGAGAAAATGTCTGGCATTGCTTGAGGGCTGGGAAGAAGAACAGGGGACATCACAGTGGGCACAGAACACAAGGTAGTGTGTCCATCTCAAATGCCTGGCACAAAGGATCTTAGGCTCAGAAAGAAGAGGCATGAGAGTGGCCTGAAGTAGGAGCTTGAACTGGGATTTAATCAGGCCCAGGGCTCGGAAAAAAAACAGGCAGAAAAGAAGAGCTGCTCAGGCAGCAGCAGGAGGGGTACAGATGCTCCTGGCATATTTGGGACTTGGGAGTAAAGAGGCGTGGCTGGAGCAAACTCACTATGACAGGGAGCAGTGGAAGGTTTCAAAGGCTGCTGGGATTGGGGCCAGACCACACAGAGCCAGACTGTGGGGCCTGAACCAGCCCGGAGAGCAATGAAAAAATATCCTCCTCCCTCACTGAAAGGTGCAGAGGGCCACAAAGAAAGCTGGCTTTTAGGAAAACTGACGTGGCTCTGTGCAGGATGTGAGGGTCTCTGGGCTGGGGTGGGAGGGCAGGGCACTAAAGGAAAGGGAGCTGGCAAAAATCTAGGCATGTGATAAAGCCAAGCCCATTCAAGCGAAACATATAGAAAGGTGAGGCTATGAAGGAAAAGCAGTAGAAACCTGATGATGATATTACAAACAGAAGCTGTGATCCCGTGATCCTGAGGTACGTAAGGATTGGAGAAGTGGTCAAAAAAGAAAAACATCATTCTACACTGTTAAATCTCCTGTCACTCCATCCTGTCCCCATTTTTAATCACTGAGCTGGTGCCATGGGCTAAATGTTCCTGCCCTCCCCTAAAATTTCTATGTTGAAGCCCCAACCCCGCAATGTGATCATATTTGGAGGTGGAGCCTTTGGAACCTCATTAGATCATGAGGGTGGAGCTCTTATACCTGGGATGAGTGGCCTTATAAAGGGAAGCACGAGAAAGATGATCTCTGTGCCAGCCCTATGGGAACAGAGCAGGAAGGTGACCACCTACAAGTCGGGAAACAGGCTCTCACCAGGAATCAAAGCGCCTGACACCTTGATCATGGACCTCCCAGCCTCCGGAACTGTGAGAAACAAATGTTTGTTGTGAAAGCCACGCAGCGTACAGTATTTGGTGAATCAGCCCAAACCGACTAAGACATGTGGATACTGACATAGAAGCTTGGGGCTGAAAATAACAATGGTAATGAGGAGGACCAATAGCCACCGTTTTCATTTAGAAGCCAGGCACTGTGTGATGCCCATTACACGGAGTGTTTTCATTTCATCTTTATGGCAGGTAGGCCCCGCCTTTCTCCCATTTGACAAATGAGAAAACTGAGCCTCAGAAAGGTTAAGCACTTCGGCAAAGGTGCGGGGCCAGCAGGGAGCTCTGCCCCACGCTGAGTGCCCAGCGGCTGCTCGGTCTGCCATCCTCCAGCTTGACAACCTCCTCTCCCCCAACACAACACACCCAGACGTAAGGGCAGATTCTGTCTTAAAACGGGGCACACAGGTGTTTAAGTCAATAATTGCACTTACACACTCCAGAACAAAATGTGGCTTTTCCAAACACTGGTCCACCTGAAAACATGTCTTCATCTGGCTCAGTCCAGTAGAAAGGACCTTAAGGACATCAAATACTCAGGCATTTAGTTTTTTAAAAGTTGGGAAGGGACATTCAGTAGGAGGTGTTGGTCTGATTACACAAGATTTTTTTTTTTTGTATTAAGACACTTGTCTTATTAGGGAGTCCATTTCATTGATGTTGTAGATGCCTGCCCACTGCAGAGTACACCTGAAGCTGAATAATAATGAATGTCAACTATAATTATATATATTCACAGGAGTACAGCATAGGGAATAGAGTCAATGGAAATGTAATAGCTATATATGATGTCAGGAGTAGTAGATTGGGGGAGGGGGTATCACTTTGTGAGGGGTGTAAATGTCTAACTATTACATTTTTTTTTACACCTGAAACTAAAAAAAAAAAACACAAAAAAAGCTTTGTCAAGGAGACCAAATCCTGCTGTCTTTCTCTACTTTTCCAACTCATCAAAGCCAAGTTTTTCTAATGCTTCATGTCTTACAAGTCGTTGTTAATGGCACTCATTGTTTAGTTAATTGTGCTTATCAGAAATGCAGGTAACTTCATATTTGCATGGCTAATGGGCCTTCTTTAACGCGTGTAGCCATTTCAGTTGGGTTTTAATGGTCTGAAATGGTGGGGGTTTTTTATTTGTTTGTTTTCAGACTTTTAGTTGAGTTGATTTTTTTTTTTAAAGCATTCATGCCTAAGCCCAAACAACCATTTGTAGCTACTTATGGAGCACCAGGTAAGTATATTTCAAAACAAACGCTTACTTGTAAGGCCACTGAACTTGATGCCAACATCTAATGACCTTGCCAAATTAATCCAATATAATAATTTTCAGATTCAATATATGTTACCCTGGACACTGTCTCATGACAATAAGGAGAACCATTTTACCCTACGTCGTTATCCTTTGCTGAAATAGCAAGCCCACTATTTAGCCATAAAAATTACATAGTTCCCACACAACAGAAGAACCCATGGAGGACGACTTTCTTCCCCCTCTGGGAATGAAGACTTATTTCCAGGTGGAGTATTTTGTAGTTTACGCTGCCCCATGATGATCACAGGGTTGGTGTATCTACGGCATATACACCCGGTGGGTGACTTGCCCATGATCACCAGCTAGTATGTGGTTGGAAAAGAATCACATTTAGATCTGATTGTGATTCTAGGCGTCAATTTACTTTGAATAATAAATAACAAAGGGAAATACCCTTTACTAAGTTACAACTTCTGATTAGCACTGGCCAAACTCTGCCCAGGTTTCTCTGTTGAGTGACTTTTGCCAAGCCTACAAATTCGTACCACTAGAATTTCGTTTTCCACCCCAAACCTTTGAATTAGCCTTCTTAATCATTTAGTCCAGGGGTCAGCAGCAATCTACAGCCCATAGGTGAAATCAGCTCAATCCATGTTTTCTAGAAAGAATGTTTGACTAAAACCTAACCACATGCATTTGTTAAAATATTGTCTATGGTTGCTTTTGAGTTACAGCAGCTTCAGAGTAGTGACAGACTCCATGTGGCCTGCAAAGCCTAAAATTTACGCTCTGGACCTTTAAAAGAAAAGGTTTGTCCACTCCTGATTTTTGTGACTCAACAAACATTTATTTGGCAAGAATACAGAGGGTGCCCAAAAAATGTATACACATTTTAAGAAAGGAAAAAACTATTAAAATTGTAATACTCAAGGGCCGGCCAAGTGGCGTGTTGGTTAAGAGCTGGCTTGGGATGCCAGAGAACCCCGGTTCGGATCCCACATATGAGGGCCAGTGACACTGCCATCTATAGCTAAGATGCTGAACAACAGCTCAACCTGGAGCTGGGCTGCCTGCTGCAGTGGGTTGCCATGGGCTACCGTGTGTAGCCAGCAGCCAGCGTGAGCGGCCAGCAGCCACCATGAGCGGCCATCCAGAGGCCGGCGACTGATCTGCCTCGCCCGGGAAGAGCGCAATGATGGTGCCAACATGGGCCAGTGAAGCAACGTCCTCCAGAACTAGACTGAAGAACAAAACGACAGCAACTTGTCTGTTCCCCTTCCCCTAATTCCCCAGCACTGTTCCCATCCCCCAATTCCTTAATAAAAATCTTTTAAAAAAAACTGTAATACTCAATATTACTGATAACAAAAGATGAATACAAGTCACGTGTATAGATTTTTTTGGCACTCCCAGTATATGTTAGACACTTTATTACTAATAATCATACCTGATATTTAGCAGCCTCTACTACGTGCTAAGGGCTTTTCCTCTATTATTACATTTAATCCTCTCAAGATTTCTGTATGGGCTGTGTGTGTGTGTGTGTGTGTGTGTGTGTGTGGTGTGCTCCACATTTTGCTTAAGGTCACCCAATAAGCTTGGGGCTTTGGATTTGGAGCCTGTAGAAACCATGAGTTTCTGCCCTTTGTTATGCAATAGTGTTTCTCAGAGGTTTAGGGGAAAACTGAAAACTTTGGAATGAGCATCCTTCTAATAGAATGCTGAAGCCTCCAGGCATTAACTGGTCCCATGGGGACACAGTACTTATTCTGGGGGGAGGGGGGGGAGTATCTTACAACTTTTAATTTATAGGTCAGTGAAAGCAATGTAAATAATTCTTAACTATAGATGCAAATGAATTCAGTGGAGACTCAACTGACTCCCCCTCCAGTTTAGCATCCATTTGTAAATTCATTTCAACATTTTTTTATTCCACATAAATTTGAGGTTCTCCTATGAATGTTATAGCAAATGTCTTCATTCCCTCATTAAATAAATTTTTTGACAACTGCTCATTTTATATCTGTAAGAGAGCCGGGATTTTTTTTTAAAGATTTTATTGGGGAATTGGGGGAAGGGGAACAGACAAGTTGCTGTCCTTTTGTTCTTCAGTCTAGTTGTGGAGGACATGGCTTCACTGGCCCATGTTGGTATTATCA
>NW_017731495.1:698470-707898 GCF_001890085.2 Hipposideros armiger | reverse complement strand
TCTCTCTCTCTCTCTCTCTCTCTCTCTCTCTCTCTCTCTCTCTCTCTCTCTCTCTCCTATATACCCACAAGAATAAACACAAATTTAATTATACCCTGATTCTTATCCTGGTCAGACCCAATTTCTTTCAGTGGCTAGTTATATGTCATTTCTATATACTTTTACTGGTTTCATGACAGTTCACATAAAATTATCCTGTTCTAGTTCAAGTCAGTGATTTTCCTGGATACTGTGGATAGGGGAAATCAACTTCAGCTAATTCTCAGTTCTTGGTCAACATTTGCTAGAAGTTCGCTAGAAAGTCTTCATCCACCGTGTCTACATAATTATGTTTGCTCCTTTTCACTCCTGCATACACCTATTCGAATGCGAAACTGTAGAGGCCCATTTTCTGGACTGTGCATTCTGCAAAATTGCCTATTGTAGCGCCCTACAGGTCTGCCATGACTCAGACATATCAGCTACCTCTTTCTGCTAGAGCAATGATGGATACAATGAAAAGGAGGTTAGACCACTTTAGTTTTTTGGCAGGAAGGTAGGTAACTTCCTCAAAAAGCCTTCTTTTTTAAAAAAAAGAAAAAACAAACAAACAAAAAAAATCCTTGCAGGTACTCCCTGTGCCCTACTATCAGATATCATTCCACCCCCAGTCTCAGGAGGTTCTGCTGTATGATTGTTTCAAGCTCTCTTCCTCATGAAGAGGTGAACACGTGACCACTGCCATCCATAAAGGCTGAAGTGAGTGTACTTAGCTAAAGGGCATTGCAATAATTTTTCTCTTCCACGTGAGAAAGTTAGCCTTGAAAATTCTCTGGCTCACTGCCTGTTTTTAAATCATCTTTTAGGGAGGGGTGGCCTAGGGGCCATGTTAAGTTCAAACAAGTCCCCTTCTCATTCTTTTATCAGTTGCTTTTTAAAATAACAAGAACAGCAATAATAATAAAAAGATGGTCGTCCCTATCAAGCCTTGAATTCTCTTTCAAGGCAGTGCTCAAGAGTGGATATTTTAATGAGCAATTGTCTCCAAATGCCCATTGTAAGGAAAGCAGTCGTGGCTGACAGATTTAAACTTGATTACATCGGGGGCTGGCGCTGTTCTGTACAGACGTGATTCCTTTGGAATCTAGGGTGAATAGTGGCCTGAGAAAGTCACTGAGAAGGTTTATATAGCCCCCAACTACAAATCAGCTTCTGATTCCAAAGAAATTATTGTCTTTTCCACCCATGTGGTCATATGCACAGTACTGGAAAACATGATGAGAGTCGTGAACCCATTGCAGTAAGTGCAGCAGGACCAGAAGACGATTTCTCTTTCTTTGTCCTGACTCTTAAATGTTTGCTACAGGACCCATGGCAGGGCAGCATTTCCATTATGGCCCGGCAGAGGGGATGTGAGAATTTCCAGAAATTTTGACGCAAGCTCGCGAAAGCAAAACTTAACTGAGTGCTTGTGGCAATTTAGCATACAGATAATTTTTACAAGCACTTGGCCTAAGAGGTATGGACAAGCTCATACACATCTACGCTTGATGCTCCCACAGCTTGCCGGGCTGAAGTAATGGACTTTTTTGTTCCTCTTCTCACTCCCCGGTGCAAGAGGAAACCTCATCCAGGCCTGACAGGGAGTTCCCTAATAACCAAAGGCACAGCCCTCACCTGGGAAAAGATGCAGTAAGACTTCCCATAAGGTCCAGTTCCAGGCTGGCCCTTTCTTGACAAGAGGGCACAAATCAGGTGAATCTGTGAATGGTGCTGCGGGGTTTCTGGGTTAAAGCTCTTTCTCACAGGAGATTAAGTATAACTCACTCAATTTGTTCTCTGCAAACTGGATTCCTGTGGGAAAGTTGCAGTTATAACTTAAGTCAACGACTTTGCCCTTTCTGATCTGCCTCGCGTACCCTTCATCTTCAACTTGGACATTGGTACAACGCTTCATACTTTTCCAAAAAGCTGCTTCATACATAATCTGGTTTCATCCTCACCTTACAGGTAAAAAGGACAGTGTCATTATTGCATTGGAATCTAAGGTCCAGATGGGTCGAGTGACTTGCTCACGGTCAATGTTAGCAACAGAACTGGATCCGCGCACCACGCTCCCCAACTCCTCCTAATAAAAATAATGGCCACCATCAATGAGTGCTATTAACCGTGCGTCAGGCACTGTGCCAAGCACTTTATGAACATTACCTCATCTATTCCTTGCAAGAACCCTATAAGGTGAGTATTCTTAATCCCATTTTACAGATGAGAAATACCGGGTTTATGAGGTTCAATAATTTCCTCAAGGTCAGCGATGCCATAAATGGTGAAGCTCAGTTACAAAGGGAGTCTGTCTGCTTTCTGGCTCCTTCACTACAATACCGACTCCCAGCCCAATACTTTTTTCTGCACAAATCCAATGTTCAAGTGAGGAAAGAGAACTTTTCTCCATCTCTGAAGATTTTAAATATTAGGTATTACTTTCAAATACCTAATACACTTGAAATTCTAGTTTTGTCCACTTTGATACCATCTGACAGAAAACCCTCTAAAACTATAAAATGCCATTTTCTGTCAGGTGTTTTGACTGGTCCAAATATCATTTGCTTCCATCTCTTAGTTCATGTCGAAGGAAAACAGATGTTCAATATAAATTCCTGCATGAAATGTACTAGAATCCCCAGAAAACTTTATGAGCATAATAAGTTCTCAAGACAAACAGCACGATTCGAATCCCAAATATACAAACTGACAACTTCTGGAACTTGGGCAAGTTACTGAACCTTGGGCTGCAGTTTTCTCATGTTTACATTAGGGATAAAAATAGTTACCTCCTAGAGATGCTGTGAGAAAGTAGTGTGAATGCACTGAGCCCAGGGTAAAGGATCAATCATTTATCATAATTATTATGGTTCTGTGGTTATTTCTGTCTCTGCAAAATTTCTCAGGATTAGCCTAATTTCACTAGGTTGACACAACCTGACTACTCTCCTTAGTGAAGCGTTCCAGCACTCTCTTAGATACTGATAATAAAGCACACTGCACCCTAATGGGGAAAGAACATGCCACTTTGTAACTCGCAATTCAACTCCGTCTCTTCCAATGATTATTCGCTGGGTACTATGAAAACTGTCAATTTTCTAGGTCACCTAAGTACTCATGTCTAATAGGTATGACTTTACACAATGTAATGTGTTAATTCAGTCACATAAGGGTAGCCAGAATCAAAAAGGACAAGCCGATGTCCTGGATCCACAAAGGAGAGTTTCCCCAAAATATGAGAAATTATATCTAACTATGAAAAAAAACTTTTATTCCCCCTAATTATAAAATATATGCTTACTAACGTTACAGATAACTAACATTAGTAAAATTAAGAATATGTGTGTAAAATAGCAAAGAAAGATGAATCCATATTCATTTACCCAGACATAGATGCTAGTCACATTTTGGTATCTTTCCATTTTGTCTTTTTGCTATGCATTTTTAAAACATAATTGGGATCATTCTGCACTCCAAACGTTATATTCTGGGATTATTTTTTCTCCATTTAAACCATTATAACGTCAGCATTTTCAATGTTACTGCAGACTCTTTATAAACGTTTTCACTGGCTGCGGGATGTTTCATGGGTTAGTGTTGTCATAATTTTCTTAACCGTTTCCCTTTGCTGAACTCCCCCAAAAGGCTTTTAAGCTGTCAAGCCCAGACAAGATTTCTAGACACGCAGCCTTAACAATGGGGCCTGCCTGTGGTCATGAACTTGGGCCATTTTGGGAACTCGCTACATAACTTCTCACCATAAGTGAGAAACACCCTGGGTCCTACTCTTTAAATGCCAACAGCCTAGGAGTTCAGCAATGTGTGAACCTAAATGCCAGTGGTTCTGGGCAGAACTACAGCAAGTCCTCGAAGATAAATAAAATAATGTTCTCCACCATCCTGGCCACCCACAGTGAGCAGAGGCAAGAGCACAAACACCTCCCAGCTTTGGAGCTTGTGCTCCAAAGCAAACACAGGGCACAGATGTATCTGCTTTTCTCCTCTTCCCCTACACGGTTTATTTCCAAAAATCTCTGTTCCATCACCACTCAACACCATTTGCCGCCCACTGCACTATAAAACCTACTTTTTAAAGTGATGTATCATGTTCATTTTATTTTCTTTCAGGAAAAAGAAAGATCTTAAATGTTCTCATCATAAGGGAAAAAAATCGTAACTGACGTTAACTAAACTTATTGTGATATACACATTTATTAAATCATTAGGCTATACACTTAAAACGAATACAATATTACATGTCACTTATATCTCAATTTAATAAATAAAAACATAAGTAAAACGTTTCCCAAGAGGGAAAAAAAAAAAGGTAAGGGGAGCAAGAGGTAGAAGGACAAGGGTTATGTAGAAAAAAAAAATCAGTGTAGCTCTTGCTTCTAGTCACAGTATGTAACACTGAAGTCGGAAAATATAATTATCCGTGCCCACTCTTGACCTTATGCTCACCTTCATGACCATCATCTTAAGATCCAAAATTCAGTGCCAGGCGGTGTGGTCTCAAGAAACAACTTGTTAATTATATTTGCATTTCCCACAGTTAAAACAAACAAACAAACATGGATTTTCGTTTTAAGCAGTGAAAGGTTACGCAAAGAGAAGACAACAACTGTGAATGTCCAGGCTCCGTCGCTAGAATTTTGAACATCTTCACTGTTCCTGTTAAAAACAAGGTTCAGGAACAGGAAAGAAATTACTACTTCAAGTTGAAAGTTGGGATGGCCTCGTGGAAAAGCATGGACTTTGCCACAAGAAAAGCTGGGCTTGAACTCTGATTCAAACCTCATGAGGAAGGAATCGATAAAGAGCCAATTCAGAATTTCTTTGAGTATTAAAGATGGTATCTACAATTCCAAGCACCGTCTCTGGCACAGAGTAGGTATGTCTCATGTTGTACGGATTTCAGTATTAATAACAGGAAAAATCTATACTGCAGGAAGGAAGCTGTCGGTATTCAGATTGCACTCACAATTTGTAAGTGCAAATAATCATAAACATAAGGTCAAGGACCTGGAAATTAAGAAATTGAGGACTACTACGTCTCTCTTTTTTTTTTTTAACTGTATAAAGCAAATAAGAACTAGAGAAAAAAAGCACACCCTTCCTAGACTTCCTGGCTTCTCTTGGGGCAGTTTGCTCAACATTGGGTCCTCCGGACACTTTGTGAATTTCCCAACAACTGCAGAGAAGAAATCCCTGTCCCCATGTCAGTTCCCTCCCCAGAGTCACAGTAACTTCACATCCACCACTCAGTTCAGTCACAGGCCAGCCTTCAGAACTGACCCTGGCCACAGAGAACGTTCAGAAAAATCCTAACCTGTACCTCAAGCAGCTTGGGAACAAGCCATTCGGACATCTGCATTTACCTTGTGCTTCAGTTCTAGTAGATGGGCTTCTGCCCCCTCCCACTTTTAAGCCTTTTCATCGGTCACAGTTCCAGGCACTGCAATCAATTGGCCCTTGCCCTGTTCTTTTAAGGCTATTCTCTGATTTTTAAATTTCTGCTCCCAAACTCAAGGATATCCACCAGAGGTCTGCCACCTGTTGCCACATCTTCTTTGGGCTAGAGGATCTCCCATACTTGCCTGTGCTCGGGCCTGACGCCACGCCAGCCTCCCTGACGTTGGTTCATGAGGACATAGCTCCACACAGTCACGTGACCTCTCAGACTTTCAAGGCCTGCGTCTCACACCAACCCCAAATGCAGACAGCCTCTGGAATGCCACAGGAATGCTGAACTGGAAGATCTGGTCTCCTCCACCATTTCCTAATGCCATTGTGTGTGACAGCCGAATTAGCATCACCTATTTAACTCATCCCAGAGGACAAGCTGTCCTCACGCAACTAAATGATCGTTTTAAGGTGGAACTTGACTTCTTCCTCCCCATAGGACTGACCTCAGTCCAGGTCCTCTGAACTGATCATTCAGCTATAACTCACGTCACTTGGGAGCCTGGTCCCTTCAAACACCACCTCAATATTGTCCCTCTCTTGCTTTAGTGTTATCAACAGATGTACTGATTCACCAATTTTTAGCACCAGACAGCCGTTTTGGGGACCTGCTTTACATCTTACAGAGTAGGAAATAAGGCTCAGATACTGAGTGATTTGTCCAATAGTAAAGCATGAGTCAGCAGCTGTGCTGAAACTAGAGGCTCCCAGACCTAGGGTCTGTCAGGCCACTGACATATTCTTCGATGAATGTATCTGTGAACTAGTGAAAGAAAGAAATCCCATCACATTTCTCTGGAATCTCAAATTCTTCATTCCAGCCAGTAAAGGGCCTACTCTCCACATCTTTATTGCATACTTCCATATTAATCTGTTGTTTGAGGAAATTTCTTTCTTCCACAAGCCCCCAAATGTGCCTCAAGGTAGAGAAAATATTCTTCTTCCTAAATTTTTACACTCAGCTTTGAGTGTTTTGCTGAATGGGTTAACAGTCTGGAGTGTTCCCTCTGGAATTCCATAACTCGTGAGTGTGATGTTTCCAGGTATAACTCTCCTCTGAATTATCCAGAAGCCTTGGAGTCAAAAGTCCAGGAACTGATTATATAAGAAATTCTGAGTAACTTCAGCCTAAAATTTTAGAATGCTTGAAATGCAAGGATCCTTGGAGACCATCTGTTCTAACCACTACTAGTTCTATCTTCCAGATGAGGGAACTGAGACCTACACCTTTGATTCTCAATCCAATATGCTTTTCTCCGTGGATCCCTTGGCCTCCTAATAATGAGTTCCTCCATATTTGTGTCTCTATCTGAGTGAAAAAGTCATCCTAGATCATGCTTCTCTGCAGAGCCTCCATCGGTGGAACTATTCCAAAAATATGTTTGTGGATCTGGATTATATTTACGCCATGCCTCATGACTTCAGTTCCACATGGTTTTATCATGAGCATTGTTTTGGAAAAGAAAACAAAGTCTAAACCGTTAATCCATGGGACTGTCACTGCTTTCTTGACAGACTAGCATGACCCATAGACTCAGGCAAACTTAAGTTTCACTGACTGATTGTGAAACCCAGGTCATCCTGGGTAGCCTCTTTTAGCCTTGGTTGTCTTATCTGCAAAATGGGAATAATACCACCTACTTCCGAGGGTATGGTAAGAATAGGATAACATACTAAAGCAGTTAGCACTTTGTTGGGTGCATAATAAGCACTCCGTAGATGGTAGCCATTATTTTATAATATTATTACTGTCTCTGTGGATTTTGCCTTGTTCTGTCTGGCTTGCCTCTTTCCACCTGGTTTCCCTGGTCTAACAGGCTCTATGCCCTGTAGTCCAGAAGATCTAAGATGCCCTAAAGAAGAGAGAAATTCCCCAAAAGAAATGTTTCACCAAGATAAGACAATAAAATGAGAAAAAAGCCATCAGAATGGAAAAATACTCAAAATAGTAAGGGTTAGCTTTAGGCTATTACAAATTTATTATCAAGGCGGATACAGATCATTAGTGGGCATTACATCAAACCATTTTCCCCCATAATAAATGTATGCCATTATCATTTCAATTCATTAAACACTCCCAGACACAGGCGGTTTGCTTACCTGGAACATAGCAGAAATTCAATAAATATTTGAATTAGTGAATGAATAAAAAGTGACCATGCCAAATAAGCAAATACATACCAGAATTCTGAAACGGTTGTATTTGCTATTCTACTTATATGGCTAAGTAAGTTTTAAAATATTTCTACCTTAGCTAAAGGTATCAATACAAACTTTTTTGTTGGAGACAATGTAAATTTTGTATAATCAAAATATAAGATTTCAAACATATTTTTGGAAAGTTATGTATATTTTCACTTATTTATGACTCCCGATAGCCTAAACGCAGCTTTTATACCAAGACAAATTATTAGTTTTCACAACAGTATAAAAACAGAGCTATAGTTCATGTTCATTTGGAAATATTCTTCACTAGTTATTGGGAGATTTAACAGACATACATAGCCAGATAATCTATTATGATTGATTGTTCATTTCATTAAAAAAAAAAGTAACCAATCAGTGAACATCTCTAATCAGCCATCTTAGTCACCTCAACAACAGAATGTGCAACTATTTCAGTCACTAAGCTGAGAGACCATATTTCCCATTTATATAAGATCATTTGGATTAACTGTTCTTTCAACTTTCCAATAGTCAGTCAAATACCTTTGTGGACTGAAAGTTGATGTAGTGCTATGTACATAAGTCAAAGAACACATGACTATGTATGTATTCATGGCAATGACCATGAGGGTGGTCCAACCAAAGAAGACATTTGGCGTGGGACATCTAAAGAGCCTTGTAGCCAGAGTAAAAAAGCGAAAGATGAGAACTCATTAATGAGTTTTACTCCTTGGGCATGTTGCACTGGTACCATAAGGGCCTCTCCAGGAAGGTGTGATTGAGCATGAGTGGAGATCATTTTTGTAGCTAGAAAATACAGAGAACTCTTTCTTTATGTGCTCATGAACTGGATCCAAAGACAACTCCTAGAGAAATGGTTTCAGAAGTATTCTCAGCAGTGTAGGTATTACAGGAGGTGATAGCAACACTGAACAATACACACACATACGTATACGTGCATGTCCGTATTTTATTACTATTTTATTTATTCTGGTGAATTTACTAAAAAGAAACAAAAAATCTGGGTCAGTAGTTTTCAGTCACACTTCCAGCCCAACAGTCTTTCTCAGGCTGAACTTTTGGGTTCACCCTTTATCTTTCTCTTTCTTCCAAAACTCTAGTTAAGCTATTCCCAGTTAAGAGCTACCTTTCTTATAGGTACATTGTAAACTGCTTCTACATGCCTTCTTTCTCTTTCTTTTGTTTCCTTCTTTCTTTCCTCCCCCCTTCTTCTTTGTTTCCGCCCCCCTCCTTCCCGGTTTCCTTTCTTCTTTTCATTTTTCCTAGCTGGGAACACAGCAAAATGTGAAGAGAAAAAAATCGAAAGCATAAAAATGCTTTACAGTCACAACCAATTCCTTTCAAATAGTTAGTAAACCTGGTCCTCCTCATTTGGACAATTACAGCCAAAAGAAGGATCTAGTTTCAAAGTGCAGCTGCTCATTTGAAGTGGGATAGGCATGGTTAATTTTTCCAATGAGAAAATGGTGATGAATGGAATAGAAAATAAAGACATCTTTAAAGCTAGGCCAAAAAAAAAATTATTTTAACTCAAGAAGGTCATCAATTTGGAAATATTACCCAGAGAATTTTCAAATCACAGACAGGAGCTTTCAGAAAATCTTAAGTGACTACAAATGAAAAGTGCGCCTTGGAGACCAGTTTAAATAAAAGCCACAGTAGTCACACGTGCAACTCCAAACCCTGCAACATCCAGCTGCAGAAGACTCCTAGGGAGGCCACAGGGACCCCAACGCATACAATTATCTTCTTTG
>NW_017731495.1:686291-696305 GCF_001890085.2 Hipposideros armiger | reverse complement strand
CAGTGACATGTAGACTGCTACAGCCAATATATTCACTAGTTGGGCTCCTCACAATGCATTTTCTATCAACTTGTCTGCCTAGTAAGTTGGGGTCTTGAGCATTCCAGGCTACTAATTTTAATCATCACTAAAAACTAGACCTTTTGTTAGATAATTTTTCTAGTATGAAATTCAACCGTTAGAATTCAATGTGAAAGCTGCTCCCCCATGCCATCACTGAACTTTCCAGAAAAGCAAAGATGGAAAAATGCTCCTACTTCCTGTGATGCTCAGTTTTTAAAGAGCTAACAGGTACTTCTGGCTGATGACCCACAACTGAACCAATCAATGCCCAGCTGCCAGCCATTGAACCAACACCCTGGGCATTTGGCTGATGTTATTGAAAGCTAGATCTGCAGCACCCTAGGCAAGGGATCATGGCCAAAGCCAACGTGGGCCCAGCTGCAGTTTTAACAATAAAGCAGTTTAATGTGATGCCTCACACCTTCCACAGGGCATTTCCAAAAGGGAAATTGCATGTGGCTGGAAGTGCTCCTTACGGAGTGACTTGTAGCCCCACAGTTTCCCAATCTTAATGAAGAAGACACATACCAATGGTCTACCAAGTCAGGCCAACTCTAATTACGGATAACAGGAGCCATTTTCTGTGCAATAAGACCACTTATTTTGGGCCAGAAACATCATTTCCAAAATAATCACCTCTAGGAACGTCTCAAAAAAGGAGACGCCTCTGAAGTTACCCTTGATCTAGGATATTCAACCGGACTTAGGTCTCAGAACTGCACTCCAATTGAACCGGGTAAAATTTATTGTGTGGAAGCATCCAACCTTGTATCTTCATGTCTCCAAATGGAAAAGGCTTAGCAGCATAGTACAGGTTTGTTCATTTCCACACAGTGCAAGCAGTGGGCCAGAAACCATTTCACTTGTTTGGAATGCGAGCCATTATCCAAGCCCACGGCATATGGTTGCACACTTCTCAACTCCCACATCCCAGCAAAAATGCAGTCGCCGTCCAAGTGTGCGTATAGTCTCCGAGTAGGAAATGGCAGTGGTTTCTGGAGGCCCAAGGTCCAGGAGCTGCTGCCAGACTTGACAGGAACCAAGGGACACAAGAGTGGTAAAAACAGGAGGAAATATTATGAAATGAAAGCAAAGCGTGATCCTCCAGGGCATAAAATAGCTGCTCCTGTTTAATTTATACTGCTTTCCATCACAGGGTGCCTCTTACAGAGAGCCTACCTTCTTTCAAGTTTGGGACAAGAATCAGACCTGAGACACGTCGACTATCCTGGGGTATGTCTACAGAGAAAAATTAGGAAAATTGGAAACTGATTTAAAGGAATTAAATCAGATACTGGAAAAAAGTCATATTTCAGACATGCGCTTGAGGAAGTTCTACTCAGCTAAGATTTATTATCTGCCCCAAACTGTAAGTTCCTTAAGTACTTTCTGCTAAGTAAGGGTCAAAAAGAGACACACATTGTACTGCAAACTAGTAGGCCTGTGTGACCTTCTTCAGGTCACTCAACCTCTCTGGGTGGCCAGCTAGACATATGTAAAATTCTCTCCATGTGTTTCCCTCACAGTGAACACCAGCACACAAATATACAAAAATACACCTTGATATTCTATTAATGATAATGCACACATGATTATTTCATCAAATATTATTTAATTCAGGGGCATTTGATTGTCTCCCTAAACAGGCAAAACACCCCTAGCAGACAACGACTGCATGGTTTACAAGTCTGCATTATTCTGACCGCTAGACCCGGGAAGACCTTCATGTCCTCATCAGTAACTATTTATTTATTGTAGTAGGCACAGTGCTATGTCCTAGGGATAAAACGACAGGTGAAACAGTCACGATCCCTGCTCCCCATGATACTTCCAGTAAATACTTATTGATTCATTGATTGAAACATTTTCAGTGACAGCCAACTTCCCCCCAGATCGCCCACTCATCTTCCTCATTTCTTCCCCATCCTATAGACGGTTTCCAAGACTGCCATCAATCCAGACGACTCTTCCCCTTTTCAAATATGTTAGAGGGTCTCATTTCCCAGTAAAGGTGTTGGAGGCCTACAGAATCACACAGGAGCCCTTAATCACTTAATGACAAAATATGAGAGCTGACAACAAACCATCCTTCAGAGACTGATGAGTGAGTGACAGGAGGTGGCAGCGCGTTTTCAGCAAACTGGAAGGAGGAACATTGATGGTGGCAATAACTAGTGCTCGGGCGAGCATAATAATTGCAGGGATGACTCTCTAAAGAGGATGGAAAGATTTTAAGTTCAGAGAGAATTTACCGTGAGGACAAAACAACAGAAGAAATACATATGGGAGGTTGTTTATTGATTTGTGGAAGGTGCATTTAATCATTGAGCCCTTGGGCACCACAGAAGGCTCACCCAGCATCCGCCCTGCTCTGACAGAGCCTCTGGTCTAGGAAGGGCAATCCTGACACCCTGGAAATCCCCTTATATTTGTGAATGTAAATTTCAAAACGGAGGCAACGGGTGCTGGAACATTTGTGGATTTAAGTCACACGATACTGCCTAAGACTGCTCTTTGGATCTTTCTCCCATATGAAACATTGTTCTGGACGAGGCTCTGAGAAGCAACTGGGAGAAGATGTTACAGAAACTTTCTTCTGCTCTGGGCAGAGGAAAGCTGCTTCTCTCTTACTATTTTTTAGCCTTTCCTCAAGATCTCATGGTTACGTTCCTGGGCTATGTGGCCCAGAAAGATACATATCTACTAAGTATTTTATATCGTCAATGGCTTTTCCCAATTCATTCTGAGTAATCGTTCCTGACGTTGGCTGCCCTCAGGCTCATGTACGTACGTGTCCACTCAAGCATCCATATACTTATGAACTCAGTCTTTGGATGTGCCATACCTTGTCATCCCCAGCTGTACTGGAAGGTAGAGCTCTACCTCCAACAATAATGATAACACCAATATGCGCAAACAGTCTGATAGGACTTACGGGGTCCCAGGAAATGTTCTGGGCACCGTACATAAATCAACTGACTTAACACTCAACACAAGTCTATGAGGCAGGTACTAATTTTCCCCCTGATTTACACATGAGAACACAGAGAGGTGAGGTAACTTGCCCAAAGTCACACAGTTGGTAAGAGGTAGACCAAGACCCCAACCTTGGCAACCTGGTTCTAGAGTCCATGTTCTTAAACATTACATGCTACTGCTTCCCTATCCTCTCACACAGTGAACCTGAGGAATACATTACAGACCTTTAGGCCAGCGGTTCTCAACCTGTGAGTCGCGACCCCTTTGGGGGTCGAACGACCCTTTCACAGGGGTCGCCGGGTACTCGTATGTGGGCATATCTGCATGTGGGCCTGGAGACGGACAGAGGAGTGGTATCTCGGTTCCTAAGACCAGCGAAAATATGTGTTTTCCAATGGTCTTAGGTGACCCCTGTGAAAGGTTGAGAACCGCTGCTTTAGGCATTTATTCTAAAGCTACTTATCAAAGCCTGTTAACGTGGACTACATTTTCTTAGTGTACTAATCATTAACACTTGCTTTTAAAATCTAACCAAGAGACCCAAAAAGAGGGAGAGCATGTTGGAAACAAATGGTCCCAATCCTAGGTGCATCGAAGGTATGCATGGCCCTTAATCGGACTCCATATGTGAGCCAACAAGATACATAAATCTGAGTGGATTGGTTGTTCATATAAACAATTCACAGCCTTATCATGCCTCTCTGAACTGACTCCAATTCATCAAAAATGTAGGAGCAGGTTATATATGGCGCCCTCCATTAACGGAAACACACCAATAAATTTCCAAACTGTGGACTCAGCACCAAAATATATAGATATATAGAGAAATCCCCGCGTCTATCTCAGAACTCCGTGCAGCTTGCGTCTCCTCTGTGCAGCCTGGGATCATGCATAATGCAATACCACAACTGCTAACAGCAGGCGCGCACCAGATAATTTACACTTGTTTTTATGGACACGAGGAACTGATCTTTGAAGCTGTCCCTAATGAGATTCCGCTGGGCCCTAACAGCATCCTGAGAGAGTGTTCCGGTTTTTCTACTTGGCATCCGGTGCATACTTATAATGCAGAATACAAGCTCATTTAAATTGCACATGTGGATTTTGGTGTCGTCCCTCTTTTAAAGAAAGATCCTCACAGACTGAGGAGGACTGACTCCTCAATTACTAAACCAGACTTTTACCTAAATCATGTTACTGCCCGTCACTACAGGTTCTTATCAAAGAGGCAGGTTCCTCAAAGGGCTTCTACCTACAAAGGGCAAAAAAAAAAAGCTCCCCCAATTCTAGCCCAGCACTCAAGTCCAGAAACTCAATTAGGTCCTGAGCCAAAGGGCTTCTCCAGAAAGCCTAATCATGCAGCACCTTCCTTAGTAGACACAGTCACAATGACAGCTAGGGAGGAAACCGGAAGTAGGCCACCTAAATGAAAAACTTCCTGCCCCAAAGTGCTTGCAGTGTACACCTCTTTCTTATTATCTCCACTTTTTTAAGTTCTGCTTCATGTAAAATTCTTTCTTAAGCTTGATACTTCATACAGGGTTGTTTTGGTTTTTTTGGTTTTGCTTTTTTTATCATTTGGTTTTCAAGAGGTTTATAGTTTAGTCACCCAAAATTGGAACGCCATTATATACTTACTTTAAATTTCATTTGTTTTACCTTTAAATAAAAAATTTTAAAAGGTTTTCAATCACTATACAACACCAGTGTTATGATGCTATTAGTATCTGTACTTAACACAAATCACAGATTTCTGTCAAAATGGTTATTCTGTAAGAGCTTCAAAAGCTTACTGTTTCAAAAGAAAAAAAAAAGTAAACTTGTTAAAAAACAAAAACAAAATACGAGCAGGGAATAAAATTGCTTCACCTTATGCAAAATACATGATTCTTATGATAACAGATGATGCAACTTCATGGTCTTCATTTCAGGTAAATGCCACACATTAGGGGTAGTTGTCAGTCAGACTCCTGGTAATATATCCTAATTAATTTCATGCTTCTGACCAATAAATTGTTGACCCTAAACAGGATCAATAAATGAGCATTTTACAAGAAGTTTAAACAATACACTTCCTAATGCCTCAGCTTTTAAGTTAGAGAACAACATAGGAAACCCAAATCTTTAGGGTCCAGTTGAAAGTGAAACTTTGATATTTTTCCTGTGCTAGATATGGGAGTTTACAATTGTCCTCGTAAAAGTCAACTGATGGCAGGATAGATTACAGCATTAGTGCAGGAGTATCAGAAATATTCACTCTGAGTTTCATCCAGTTCCATCCTGACAAAAACACGGGAGACTTATATAAGTTACCCTTTTTAAAGCCAAGTGTACCCTCATGTCTAAATACACACTCTCAAAATGAATGAATGATTACAAGGGAGCATAAGCTTCCTGCGGAAGCACGCAGTACGAGAGTACGGAATCCCTTGCAAACTCAACTTTCACTCATTCATTCAACAGGTATTCGGAATGTGTATTGAATGTACTTAGCACTGTGATAGGTACTGTAGATAGAGGTAGGCAAAAAAATAAAATAAAAAGATAAAGTTGCTGCCTTCATAGAGCTTAGTCTCGTGGCGACAGTCATTTCACAATTAGAAAATATTTGCATTCATGCTCACTGTGACCTAGGGAAAGCACTGCTTGTAGGTACTCAGAGTATATACAAAGGGTTCACCTAATCCAGAGAGAGGGGTAGGGGTACCCCTTAAAGAAGTGACCAAGGTAGAGGGAAGAAAGAGTTTGGAGAGAAGAGGGCTGTCGGCATGACTGTGAGCCTCAAACAGTGTAGGGCAGTGAGCGGACCCGCCTGCTGCTCTCCCTGCACTGCTCAGTCTCTCTCCACTCAGAAAAAAAGAAAAATACAAAATTCAGGGGGCATGCCTAGAAAGTTGGATTTACAGCATATCTTCTCTTCAATGTCAAGCACAGAATCCAGATGGGATGAGAGACCTTGGGAAAAATCGGTGGACAGATCACCAAAGTTGGCACTAACTGCTGCCAAATGTCTGGCTGGCACCAATGTACAGGCTCAATTGGCCATAAAAACCTCACTGTAGTCTTGCTCCTCTCAAAGGAAATCATTTTGCAATCCACAATGAGGCTTACCCAGAGGCCAGCCTTAGGGGGAGGCCTTGAATGTGGAGCTTAACTCAATTGCATGGTTTAGGGCAAGAGTTTCATGTTTCAGATGTGCAGTCAGGTAATCTGATCCCATCTGAGTTTTAATGGCTTCTAAGAAATCCAAAGTGTTAAATCCTTTTCCCAGCCTCCTCCAGAGCAGTCTAAGGGTGCTTTTTTCCAACCTCCATTCTCCTCCCCCCAGTCTCTCATTCTCATACTCAAACTGTTACTAAGTCTGAGGCACCAATTTAATACTCAATCCTTAATCCAAAAGTTTGATTGTAATCTATGTTCTAAAATAGTGCACACATCCCTGCTGTACTTCCTTTGAAAAACACTGAGAGACAAACTAAAGGAATAATGGAAGTGAAGTGGAATATATAGAAACGGACTATTATGAGTCCTTACGAGCCTGGGAAGAACATTTTCTGGTTCTGTGGAAACCAAAGGCAGCAGACCCAAGCAAATTCCACAACTCCAATAAAAGGCACATACATCTCTGAGAGTTCCTCTGTCCCAGGCAGCAGGCAGGCAGCTAAGACAGTGTTTATTAAGACTGTGGCCTGGCTATCAGTACGTTAACATAGACTCAATCCTTCCCCCCTAGCGTGGGAATTGCTTGGGAGACAGCACAACGCTAAAAACTTTCAAAGCAGGAGGAAAAGAACAACAACAAAAACTTCTCAACAAGAATCAAACAGACACACCAACTTAATGGCAATTATTATTAATTACATAATAATAACAGCTACCGTGCACTGAGCATTGAGATACTGTGCTCAATTCTTTCCTAAGCACCAAGTATCATTTAACGTAACCTTCACTATTACCTACTGAAGCATATAGTGTTATGATCTCCACAGTAAAGATGAGACATTCACAGAGAATATAAATGAACACACGCAAAGGAAGCAGACGGGGGTGGAGAGACAGACTGGATTCTGGATATACTTTTGGGAGGCAGGAGCGGGGGGGGGGGGTACTTTTCAAATGATTTCTTTTTTTTTTAAATATTTTTAAATGTGCTCACATTTCTGCTTAGCAACCACCACTCCACTCCTAAACGTCTCCCCTCCAAAATACACGCCTTCATTCTTCTTCTCTCTCATGATCTTCTGTTTACGGCTTTCTTAAGATATTAAGTCCAGCCGTGGGCTCTCGCAGGCCATGGTACAGCACCTGGCAAAACAGCGCTGTTTGTTTATAAGGTGATACAACCTTCCCTGCAGAGTGTGGGGGCATGATTAAAATCTACTAATGGCCAGAAAGCTCATTTTAATTCTACACTTGACAAAATAAACACCTCGTAAAGGCAGGTAAGCAGAAGCTACTTTTCACTCTGGATGACTTTGTCTTAATAACCTTTGAAAGGGAGGCACCGACTAGAGGGGGAAAGGCCAGCTCTTGCGCACACACACAAAACACAATTATGGCACAAAGAGCTTGCAAACCCCCTTATGCAAAGTTTGATTCTTTTTTTTTTTCCTCGAAAGGGAGTACCTCTCTTAAACAGAGACCATTGCTGACTTGCAAAGGTTCTTGCAGTGCAAATTCTGGCTGCAGGAACGGAATCTCATGGAGCCTGTCTGAAAAACCAGGGCATTTGATTTCCCTGAAACCAATTCCCAAAAGGGCTGATTTCCCCCCCCCCTCTTTTGTCCACAACAAATGAAGCTCCACTTACATGATGGAGGAAATATTTCAAAACATTCCCTTTTTTCTCAAAGTGCAGAATTTATGGTAACAGATAATTAACAACAAATGACAAACAATCTGAGTAGTAAAGGTCCCAGTTTGGTTGCCAAGATGATGGTATCAAATTCCAAGATAAACAGTGGAGCGTGCCGGCTGCCATTAATGTGGTGGAGGGGTCGAGATGGAGAGATGCAAAACAGACTAGCCATCAGCCACCCAGGGGAACAGAGTGGAGCAAACAACCTCCTCTGGGATTATTTCCCTTCTGAATTCTCCAGACTGTCAGTGGGCGAAGGGATGGGACGGGGCTCAACCCACTGCGCTGAACAGGACGCGCAAGCCTTTACGCTTCACATGGGGAAAGCATTAGCTTCTTCTTTGAACTGCGTTATGGAAGAATCAGGAATTAATATCCTTTAGGAGTTAACACCTCCTTCCTCCTGCTGTTGGGTCTTCCCAAAGATCGGCCCTTCCTTATTCTTCTTTCCTCTAAGTTTGAGTCAAAATAAGTCTCAGTGCTACCAGCTGTGCCCAAAATGTGAAGGTGAAGAACAAAGTGAAAACAAGTTAACCTGTAAAAGTCCGAATCTGAGCACAACATATGGTAAGTCTCCTAGATACTAACAGATGGCGAACTTCAGGAAATCGCAATTTCAGATATTCTTACATTTCTCAAAAGCCAGTTCATAGTTCACTATTTGTCAAATGGATTTTTTAAAACATTGAAACACAAACCTACAGTTTTGAATTACCTAAAGAGGTCTAACAAATTGTTCCTTCTCAGAGATCAAAACAGGTCAATGTATGAAAATCTGCTATTTTAATCCTTTCCAAAGATGGATTCATTAGTATCTAAAATTGGCATACCCTAGAAGGTTAGGGTGCAATTTGTCTTATGTCCCTGTTGACTGATGCTTAGGGATGCTGACATGCTCCTGGTGTTAAAGTCAAACCCAAGGTCAAGGACATCATAATTATAAGGAAGAGAATTACCATCTAACAGATATATCTGCTAGGNACACACACACACACACAAACCACCTACCTTCTCATATTTTAATTTCCCATTCATGACATTAAATTCTCCCCATTTCTCCTTACTGATCCTTTCCAAATAATCAAAGATCATCATTGGTCATCCAACTCTTTACTCTGCTGGTGTATCACTATAACTGTCATGCTTTTTCTTTTTGAAAGCCATCTTCACATTTACCAAAGGACATAATCAGCACTATTGCTGCCTGCTGCCTTGTGGGATTTTTGTCAATAGCGTAGTTAATAAACAGAGGTTTTGTGGATAACCACACCATGTTATGGGTTATCTAAGAACGCATACCTTTCCTTTGACTTCCACCTTAAAAATTCATGAATTAAGAAAACCTCAGTGGAGGGAGGAGGTGATCTGTGAAATAGAGCGCTCACATTTGTCACTGAAATGACTGACTTTTGAAGTCAAGAATCATTATTGTTGTGCTTAATTATTTATCTTCAAGGAAATAGCAGGGGAATCCCAAAATGACTTGTAAGGTATCTTTCTTAAGGATGCCTTTTAAAGAGCCAATTAAGTTATGCATTTTTTTATATAGGTCACTAAAAACATAGGGACTAACTGAAGTTTTTATTTTTGTTTTATGTACACCATTTTCTGCAGCCAACTGCCTAAAAAGCTTCAGATTGCTTTCTATGTCCAACCAACAGTGACTGGCATTTACTCTTAGTAAGCAGAAGTTGTCACAAACGACAGAAAGTGATTAGCAATTGCTTGCTACACGGCATGAGACAGTCTTAAAATTCCCATTTACCCCCTACTGAACCAATATCTTAGCTCATTCTAGAGAATGAACGGGTATTTCTCCAACAACTCACAGAAGTGAAAATATGAGCCCCAGCTCTGTAGAATGCAACAAATTTGGTCACAAAGGAAAATGAAAGCAAGTACCCTAATACTAACTCAAGACACTTTAGTTGGAGAAAAACAGCCTGCATCCCATAACATTTTATGATAGCAAATGAGATGCAGGCAATGTAATTTCACTTATGTGATTCACTTACAAGCAATGCAAATGCAATCTTGCTGATTACATTTAAAACAAAAGACTGAGTCTGCTTATTTATAGAGCAGATCCGTAGTCATGCAAACATCATGCCATT
>NW_017731495.1:656022-677186 GCF_001890085.2 Hipposideros armiger | reverse complement strand
GTGGGAGACTTAATTTTTTTCTTGATTTCAGTTATAAGCCTTCGTGCAAATCACATTTTAAACTAAGTGTACAATAAGTAAACGGTTTGAAACTTGGTCTGTAGCCCAAATACCTAAAACAAAATAGTACAAGTGAGCCACTTTTCTTAGCCAATCAGCATAAATGCCAAAATAGCCCACCGCAAGATGGGAAAACATATTTTTCCAATCCAAAAATTATCAAATCTTTAAGCTAGAAGGTTTCAGAGACTGTCTGCACAAAGAAATAAATGTGTTGGAGTAAAGTCCATGTTATGATGTAGGGCCCTGCAATCTTTTAAGGAAGCCATGGCCAACAGAGGAACTTCAAGAGTGGTTTAATTCTCACTTGGAATTTTAAAGCTTAATAATATCAAGTACTGAAAATTTACCTGTTTACTTTATTAAATGGTGTTAGTTTTTCTTTTACTTTTTGTTTTCACTAGTATCAAGGGCTTTACTATTTAATATAAAACTACACAAAAATTTAAACCAACTAGAGGAGCTTATATTCTTGATTCTTGGTAAAGAAGAAAAACATGAAAAGCCTGCAAAAATGCATTTTCTTATTTGCATAGAGTTTACTCTTCTACAGAGGCAGAAATTAGAAAAAAAATCTTCAAAGCAAAATAGAACAAAAATATGCAGACCCAAATACTGCAAGGGCCAATAAATCCAACAGAGTTTCCTCTTTGCAGAGTTAGTGTTTCTACATAGACAAAGCCTCCAAGTGTACTTTTTACATTAAAAAAAAAAAGGCAGACTAACATGGTGGTCTGCAAAAGTATGGTAGTTTTGTCTGTACTGATATTGAAATAATAGTCTGATCATGCCAGGACAGCTACTGAAAAATCTCGTTTTCATTATGCCATGAAACTCTAAACAGGAAAAAGCCATGGGAAGGGAAGAGCTAAGGAACGCAATACTGCAAAGGAGTAAAAAGAAATTGATGGATAGATGCTCTGAGACTCAGTGAGCTTTTTCTCCTCTTTGAACACAGTTCAAAACTGCCTAGAGTTTGTTACATAAGGCTTTGTAGATTCAGTAGTACTAGCTTTGTTTTTATATCTTAAAATCTACATCTTTATAAGCTCTAAAATCTCAGAATTAAAATTAAATATTTCTCAAATACAGACTCTCTATTATATTACTTCCTGCTTAGCTTGCCTTGCCATTTTGTGTATTTTTATCAAAACATTTCCATGAAAGAAGTTTAAAAAACAACAACAACCTGTATTTAGAGCAGGAGATAGATTTAATTCCTAAGGAAAGGTGATCTGATGGTTTCCCAGTTTCCGGATATGTGTATCCATTAAGTGTGGCCACACTTTTCCCTATGAATCTTTATCTCTATAAATGTAAGTATTTCAGAATTTGAAATCCAGGAATACCATACTACAGAGAATCTACTTTATTTGTCACTATTGTTTACCCTCCCAGAGAGTTAAGTAACCAACCAACAAACAAAAAATACTATTCAGTTATGCAACATCCAACTATGGTTCTAAGAATAAATCCATATGGAAAAAAAAATCTAACTCTAGGTTGCCTTTTTAATGCTCGAATGCAAACAAAGAAATCTACAGAATAGGAATAAAGTCAGCTCTAAAATGAAGTTGAACTGTCACGGACCACAAGATCAGTACCCTCAGGGAGTGTATAGGAAAAAGAACTTATTTTAAAAAAGAAATGAGAGAGGAAAAGAAAAATACCCTGTGTTTATATATGAGTGCAAACTAAAAGGGCCATTCAGCATCTCCATGATGAATTTCAGATTGAAAACATTAACAAAAATTATGGCCATGCTAATGTGCAGGCCAGTGATAAATTTGTAATGAGAATGAGAAAGCGGCTTACCAAGAGAAAAATGTTTAGAATTCCTTTTTTCTTTTTTTCTTCCAAACAGCTAATGCAGCCCAGCTCCGTAGCAAAGGATGAATTTCTACCTTGGTTAGTCAAGTTAGCAGTTTTCCAGAGCCCCAGACATTCATTCATTCATTGATATTATTCTTCCTCTGTGTGAGACTTAGGGGTCATTTTCCCTCCACCATATCCCCATGGGGTCTCCCTATTACATTCTTTCCTACAGAAGACGACTAATGATGAGGGATTTGTGTTCTTAATTTCCAATAGACAAAAGAAAAGATAAGAACTAGAAATCCGAGACTGGCATTGAGAAGCAATGATGCTAAGGAGCATCAAGCCCAATAGGTGGTAAGAAACTTGAACTCCAGAGAGGCCCAACTTGCTAAGGATCATGGACCTAATTAATGACCAAGCCAGGCCTAGAATCCAAGTTCCCAGAAACATTGTCAAATGGTGTCCTACAGTCACCCATTTATTTACTGACACTGTATAATTTGGGGCTTCCAAAAATGAATTTGAAGACACTTCTTAAAAACGTCTCCTTCAGGTACAGGATTAAGAAGTAGGCAGTGTTCTTGGCACTGCTCTCATCTCCCCACACATGAGCAAGTTGAATTACATTGAACCAATGAACAGCCTTCGGTCTATTCCTTGATTATAACATAAAATACAAGAGTGTGTCACTCAGGGAAGCCAGGCCCAAAGAAAGATGAGCAGCAGAGTGGGCTTTTAATGCAAATCTTGCATACAAAAGCAGAAGGACTTGTAAAATTATATTTTTATCATTTCTTAAAAAGTGTTTTTATCGTGAAAGTGTTACATAAAGATAAAGCATATAAAATAAAATGTAAAAGTATTACATACATATAAAGTATATAAAAATAAAAATTAAAAGGCCTTTACCCAATACTCCCTCCCCAAAATTTATTTCCCAGTTTATTCCCTAAATAATCACCAAATGTTGGTATTTATCTTTCCACACACTTTTATTTATTTTTTTCGACCAAGCAGCACCATTCTTTAACACTCTTCTGTAACTTTGTTTTTGTACCTACGGATAGCTAATACAGCCCTGAAACCAACAGTTACTTCCTACCACATAAGAATGAAACTTCTGATCAGACAGAATCCTATAAGAATGTGGCATGATCACCCAAATACCCTAAACACTTCAGATCATTTTTGATTAGCAATGTCCAAGCAAACACTGACAGATGCTGTATAATGCAACAAAGCAACAAGATCACAAGTTGGACCTGTCAGGTTTTATGCCACCAACCAGTTCTGAAAGGAAGATGACAACATTTATCTCATGCTCACCAGCAAATGGACAAGACCATAAATATTATCCAAACATCTATCAAGTGTTATCTATCAGGCACTATATGTCATATACATGATCTCATTTAATGCTCACAACCATTTTAAAGGGTCCTTAAACCCATTTACAGATGAGAAGACTGAGATTCAGTAATTTGCCCATCACCACCCAGCTAAGCCAATAATTGGTGGGATCAGCGTTTGTACAGAAATATCTGATTTCAGACCACATTCTCAGCTACCATGTGAATATTGTCCTCATTCTCCAGCCCAAGCATTGCCCATAATCAACCCTGGTTAATTATGGTTAACTCTTGATGCTTCTGTTTTAAGCACAGCCAGGTGGGGAGCCTAAGACACTGGTGGAGGTACTAGGCCCTGAGACCAGCCCAAGTGGAGAAAGGTCGCTGTGATACCCCAGAGAACAGCCAGGCAACATTCAGATCATGGGATTTTTCCTCCTCCTCCTCTCCCCCCTCCCTCCCTGGCCCCAGGACTGTCACACTGTCACTCCCATGGAGTAACTAGAGGTAGGTGAGACACTCCTAAACTGTCTATGATCTTGACAGACACCAAAAAGTCAGGATGCATGCCAACCCTGACAGCCAAAAATTCCATCCAGAAAACTTTGCTGGACAAAACTTACCAGGGAGGGATTTTTCTCATTTATTCATTTATTTATACTCTACTGATTTTCAAAATAAATTGACACAGCTCAAAATAAAAAACACAAAATCAATAAAACAATCATTAACGATAACATCTAACATTTATTGGGTATAGATCACGTACTAAGGTACTCCTCTAAGAGCTTTACAAGTAATACTGCTTTTAACCTTCCCAGCAACCTTTTGAGATAGGTACTACTATTATCGCCCACATTTTATAAATGGAGAAAAGAAAACACAGGGAAGTTAATATATTTCCCCATGGTTGGTTATACAACCAGGTTTTAAATCCAACACTCTGATTCCACTGGAGATGTCGACCCCCATGCTACACTGTCTCCCAAAAACAAGTATAAAAGAACCAGAGCTAAAATTCCAAGGGTGTTGACAATCGAAGATACGGACAAGCAAAGTGACTAAAACTGAAAATAAACCTTGATTTGTTGCTTCCTAACAACCAATCCTTAGAGACAAAGGTGAGGAATTTAACCTTTGTGAGGATGACCAGCCATCTTGGTTAGTGTGGGACTAAGGGGTCTCCCAGAACATGAGACTTTCCATGTGAAGACTGAGATTGTTGGATGCCCTACCCAAAAGGCCTCAGATAATTAAAAACATGCAAAATCTTTACAGTGTTTTCAAATCTACATTGGCTCCTTGAGTACCTCCTACCACCATCATTAAATAAAGATACTAAATAATTTTCTCAACAGCCTTCTCAGGAAGATGAAAGGGTTGTAGAAAAATGAAGCCCTGCTAATTGTTGGTTTTGAATCATCACATCTATTAGTGTGTTCAAGAGTCCGGGTAAGAGGGGCACACAAATTCTAGGTTAAATTCTGCCCTGCCAACTCCAGCCATGCTTTAATTTTATTTCTCAAGGTCATATAGGATTGCTTTCTTTAACAAAAAAATATTCCCAATGTCATAGGCAGAGATAGGAGCCAGTGGTTCTTAGAAAACTCGGTGGTAGCCTCATCAGAACTCACAGGTGAAACCAAAGTAAGAGAAAGCAGTAAACCTCTTACAGCCAGTTGAGCAACAATTATGAAATCGGTGATGAGCTTCGTGAAGATGGAAATCAAGTCTTATGTATCTGTGTTGCCCCCACAACACCACCTTGCAAATTAGTATTATCTTAGTTGCAATCTTAATCTTAGTATGTCAGAACTAAGAGATCCATAACTATTATTTGGTATAAATGTTTACAGAGGAGTAAACTGAGACCTGGAGAAGGGAAGTAAATGGCCCAAGGTGAGTCACAAACCTGAAGTGAGACTAACTGAATTAAATGGAAAGTGAGCTATTCCTTAATTAAGGTGACAAAACCCCAACTAGGCTGTATGAAAGAAAACAACAGATCACTTAAGGGAGCAGGATTTTAACTCCAATCCAGGTGATCTGTCCCGGGTCTTCACAGACCTCAGTTTAAGTGAAAAAGGAAAACAAATGTTTTAAGAATCCCATGCAAAACAAATGAGCAACTATTCAAGTGGAAAAGACAGAATATCCTCAGGGACAGGAGCAAAGCTCTGCATGACATGCTGAAAATTTCAGAAAAACTAAGAAATTTTAGACTAAATATTTTATAGCTATTTTTCAACCAATTTAAGTTTCTATTTAGACTAAAGGCAATCCTTTTTTTTTTAATATAACACAATCAAATTTCACCAAGATACTTGAACGCCTAGTATGACCAGCCATTGTGCCAGGACCTCAAGCACAGAAAAGTAAAGACGAGATAAAGGTGAGCCGGTATCTTGACGATAGAGAGGCACCTTCATGCAAACTCACATAATGTTAAAACAGCTCAGAAAAACTCCAGTGAACATCTCCAAATCTCAAACATAATTTCCTCATCTCAATGCACAATCAAATCAATAGATGGATCAATCAGTCATTCAATCAGTATTTCTGAGCACCTGTTACTCTGCTCAATCTCTGCCTTTAAGAAACAAATGATGAGAGAGAGATACAGAGGGAGACAGAAATAATAATGGAGGTAGTATGGCATGCCCCAAGTGACTAGGGCATCGCGTTGGGGGACGGGGGGTAGCACAGTCAGTTTGGACTGGGAGAGACAGAAAAGGGGTTTCACAGGTGTAGAGGAGCCTGAACTGGCTGTGAGGCTTTTGGTGAGCAGAGCATAAATGTGAGTGTCTCCGATGAGAAACAGTGAAAGCATATCATCAAAATGGAAAGGCTCAAAAAGGCAAGCTGGACCCAGACCATAGAAGAATCCTCTACTCCAAGGAGCTGTCTAGGCTGCCACTGCAAACCCCATTTCTCAAAGCCTTTTTTTTTTCCCCAAAAAGGTCTAATTTGATCCTTCAAACGTTTCATGGCTAGAACTAAGAAGATCAGTTCTCAAGTTACCTGATTTTTAAAATATCTCTGTGCATTCACATTTCACAAGTGGAATCTTAGGACCACGAACAAGTGAAGACTAAGCTGAGATGCCCTATCAGTCACTTTCCAAGGAATCTGGGGCAAAACATACTTTCCTTTGCCTGAAAAGAGACAGAATCCACAAAGTTCTCTTTGCAATTCTTTAATACAAAACGCCACCCCAACAAAACAGAGCTCAAGGTATCTTAAGTCCATTTTCACAAATTCTATAACATACTTGAAGAAAAAAAAATTATTAGAAGTAGAATAAAAGAAATATTTGAAATAAATACATAAGTACTGTTGAGAAAAACCATCTTAACAAAAAAAATTCTTATTCACCTTAAAAACCTTTCCTTAAAATCATGTTAGCAATCTTTCATAATCATGAATATATCCTGAATTAAAGAAAGTATATAATTCTTAGAAATAGTTTAGCCCTAACCATTTGGAAGGATGTCTTCCTCTTTTTCTTTTTATCTTTCCCCCAAAATCCCATCATAGGTAATTGAGTGGCTCTATTGAATATCCCTGCAAAGTAACCTCCTAGTTTTTACACTAATACACCCGCCGTCAAGAGAAGATCTTTTCGTTTTATTAGAGTTTCTAAACTTGAGGGGGGTAGAGGGGAGGTTGGGGGAGGGAAGTCCTATTTTTTTTTATGCCCAAATAAAACAATTACTTAAAAAAAGAGCTTGCTACTAGGACATGCCCTGAGTTCAATTTTGTGAGGACTGGCAAAATCAGTCAACAGAGCCCTAACCTCCTTTTCTCTCTTGACTATACAATAGTTTTCAAAGAGGTTCAGCCCTACTATGAAAGACTCATGTTAGACATTGGAAAGTCTAACAGAGAATGGGCACCAGGCCTTGAATAAACAGGGGGGGATGGTGACCTTTTGCCCCGTCTTCTGAAAGCCCAGCACATCCTGTATGTAGCAGAGGAACAGAAAAAAAGCTGGTGTGCATCCAGGTGCTGCAAAATCCTCGCCTCTGGATTTCCCCCACACTTTGTTCCTTAAACAGTTTAAACCGCAACAGGACTTCAATAGTATTAGGGAGTGAGAGAAAAGTACAATTCCTGGAACCAAGTGTTCCTCCGTCCCTCAATCCTTTGTTCCCCATATTGTTTGAGTCCTGCGGCATGCAACACACGTTCCACTAGCAACAGGCAAGACAATGGATTGAGCAGGGGCTGAACAATTAGTCCCAATTAGGCCTATTTCCCAGTTGAATGTAAAGGGGGAGTGGGGTGAGGTGAGGGAGAAAAAAAAAACCACAGAAATTTTCAAGAAATATTTCATCATGGAGGCAAGCAACACAATGGAAAGAAAATTGAACTAAGGGTCAGGAGACTCTGCCTAAAACTTCACTGTGTGGCATTCAGCAAATACCTTAACCTCTCTGTTCTTTATTCATCAAATGTGGGCAGCCTACCACCACCCTTCAGAGGCTCTGAAGATCTAATGTTAAATTGTGGTTGAAAAGACTCTGAAAATTCAAAGTGTTACACAGATGTAGGAGATTCCTCCGAGCTGTGTTTGAAACCACAGACACACATCTGTTTTGCGAATCATATACTTTTTATTCTCCCTGGCAGAAGTCATTAGTGACTTTCTTGTTTTATTTCTCTTTTCTTGATTACTAGTTGGTTTTTTTCTTTTACGTTCATGAGCGATACTTACATATGTACATGTGGCGGCTGGAATCGGCTCTGGTTGATGTTGTAGTGCGTGAAGGCCTGGGTGGGGTTAGAGCTGTACTCATCCACAGTGATGGTAACTTTGCCTTGAGAGGGAACCCCATGTGCCATCCTTCCTCCTTTATAGGCATGAGCAACTCACAACTTTCCGGAGCAAAAGATGGAAGCAGGCATGGTGCGTGTCAGCCAACCTCTGAACCCAAGGATCTACTCATCAATACCGCTGGGCGTTTCTGGAAAAAAAATATATATGTATACAATGAGAACAAAGACAAAATAGGGTGTTGGTAAGAGACATCAAGTGTGACACGGGCACATGAAACTGGTTCACAGGAAAATCTTCCTCTGTGTTGTTGCCTCGTGGATACAACCTTTTCCAACTCTCTACCCTGCAAGTGCTTCTGAGTGGACATGACACTGCAGATGACACTGCGGGCTGCTAGCAAATCATGTCAGTGGCATTCAAACTAAGATTTCCTCTTTAATTATAATTATGGCACTTAACATGAATTACAGAAGGGCCATATCCACAGTTGCCATGGTGTCGAACTATAAATGGTTTGTGCTCAGAGTGGAGACTCTTCCAAACCTTCCCTGCTAATTGGAATATTTGGTCTGTACAAAGTTGGTGTCATATAATAATTTGGAATCTCAATGTTTAACACAGCCACATAACGCAATGACAAATGTAAATTTAAAATGCTCTGCTGGTAACAATACTGGTGTGTACCTATGCTACACAAAACACACATGCACATGTTGCACATAATTTTTTCATTCACAAGCAGTTCCCAAAATACATAGGTACTCAACGCCTGGGATACATATGCACGCCACTCCAGCCCCAAACTTTATGGCGAAGCAAATCCTTCTTGCTCAATGTGATACAATTTCTTTAAAGACTACCGTCACTCAGGGGAAAGTCATACACGTCCAGGCTTGGACCACCACTTTGGATGCATTCATTACCGGTCTCTCTTTGAGCTGGGAGGGAGTAGTAAAGGAAGGCGGCCATTATATCTACGTCCTCATTCTTGCTTGCTGCTGCAGAATTCTCAATAGTTGGCTTCACACTTTTTTTAAGTTTCCATTAGTGTGGCATCTTTTTCTAAATGTCAGTCTATGATTTGCTGCACTGAGTTCAGAAATGAAGGTATTTATTTTTTTAGCAGGTGTGCAAAGACTGAGGAAAGCGCACCCCTGCATCGAGGCTGTTGCAATTGATCAGTGCTGCAGAGAGGCAGCAGCGGGTGGCACAGTCCTTGGGTAACCCTGGGGTAACCCACCCATCTTGCTTTAAGTGCTCCACAGCAAAATACGTTTGCCGTGTGCACCATTAAGCTCTGGAGTGTTAGCTGCTATCTCAAATAAAAATATTTAGAATAATAAGATTAGATTTAAATTTGGCATGAAGCACCTTAAATATCAAGCAAAAGGCAGATGGCCTGCCATAGGCCATTTATTTTATTATTTTACAACCCGGGGCTTGTGTAGTCCTCCATATGCTGGCTGGGCTAAGACATTCCACCACGTTCTACTCAAATCATTGCCTTCTTCATCTCAGCGAAGCGAGCTAAACAACACCCACCTTGCCTGCATTCCTAATGTACAAAAGCACTGCCAACAGAGGAATCCCTGGTGCGCTGGCATTTTCAACAAAGTCTCACTTTGGGTTCTCTTTCTTCTTCCTGACTTCATGGGAGGTTTGAGTCCTTCCTTTAAGCACCAGTTGATAGACAACCAGGCCAGTAGGATTAACGAAATTAAAATCTTTTCCTGCTCCTCTGATGTAAAATAGCTATAAGAACTGCTTACAAATCATAATGTAGCAGTTTTCATACCAAGTTTGCAGCTGTTTCCTTAATTTCCCCCCACAATTATATTTTACTGTTATTTTGCATAACAGTAAAACACAACACCTGCTTCAAATTGCAGTCCTGTTCTAAGTACTGTAATTCTCTTTTGAGACACAAAGTACCAAGACACTGCTGAAGCACAAAACTACATAATTGCGCCACGCTGAAAAGTAAATACAAATGAAAACATCTTCCTGTTATAGAAATGACTGTCATTAAAAAGAATGTTAGCCATCAAAGCACAGAGGAATAAAACACACATTTTTCAGACTGCAAGAACTTAGTGTTTGCACAAATTAGAGAGTGGTGTAAAAATGACATGGCAGTTCTTATGTTCCTGCCATCAATGTCTATTGTGTGAAATACAGAACATTAAGAAGCGAAAGAAACAAAATTCATGTCTAGACCATCATGACCTCTCAGTAACCATCTCTGCACCAGGTGCCAGAAACAGTTTAAATGTTTTTGGAGAAAACTCACTAATTAAACTAAGCAAAACGGACTAGAAAGAAAGCATACATACCTATTACGTAAATATCTAAGCAGTGACCTAACAGAAGTTAGCATTAGACACTCCACTGGAAGCCTAGGAGAGGCAGAACTTAGAAGGTGATCAATTCACACCCCTAAGTGATCCACTGTATCGGAGAGTCAACGTAGGATTGTCTTTTCTGTCAGGTGAACATCTGTGTCCCTTTGCACCTTTGCCCCAGCAGGACAAACAGAACATCTTTTCATCAGCAAGCACAGGCCCCTAGAACTCTGAAGGGCTAAATGGGTGGCTGGCACTTCATTTGAATTCATCTTTACCATGTTCTCTTTCAAATGTTTTATCGAAACAGTGCACCTGCAGCGTCTATCTTCTTTAATCTGGAGTTCTTTGAAGAAAATGTCAGACTGAGGCAAAAAGCTTCAAAACTTTCACAGGAACCTTTGCAGGCGAGTCAAGAAAAGGCTTTTTTTTTTTTAATGCTATGTTCACCCCCACTCACATCACAAAATGAACATATCCTAAGAATGTTAAACCACACCAACATGTGGTTAAAACCTTTTTTTAAAAAAAAAAACCTCACAGACAGGACAATGGTCCCCTCCTCTAACCCGAGAAATCTGAAAACAGCGTGAAACAAACAGAACAGTATGCTGCCTAGAACTATCAAGAAGCTGCATCACCTTGCTTCACATTTTTAGGCAGTGAAAGCTTCCAAATGATCAGATTTTGGAGTGTCTCATCTTCATCACACTTATATTACTTTTTACATATAATATTGAAAGTGACCAGTATTCTTTAAAAAATTTTTAATTTTATACTTCAACACATTTGCTCCAGAAAGCAAAGGAATATAGCACTAAATGTCAGGAATTCTAAAGAAAAATCTAAAACGGACTGGCACTGCCAAACGTTTACATTGGTGCTCGTTTGATTTTTCTCTTAAAAAAAATTATATGAGCACATTTTGCATTTCCTAGACAGCAATCACTTCTGTCCCTTAAGCTGTGCAACGTGCAATGTTTTTTTTCTTTTTCAAGGAATCTAGTTGGAAAGCCTTTTAAAGTCGGTTGGCAATGAAAGGATTAAAAGCTGAGGAATTAAATAACTGTCTCCATCTCCTAAACACCAGTCCAATTTACCAAAAGTTTCAAAGCAACAACTCATGACCTCTCTACCCGAGCACCGCACGGCATAGCCTATGAGAAGGGGGCCCGCGATTTTGTCGTTTAAACAAGGATGCTCATTTTATTCACTTGCCCTAAGAAGATCGCCAGAGCGCCTGTCCAGACTTTGGAACTCGCCTGTTCCAACTCCGCCAAATTTCGCTCTCCTCCCTCTGCCGCACAGACCGAGTGATTTGTCAACTCCCGCCCCTACCCTTTTATGTCCACCTCCAGTTACTCATCCCTGCATCCCGGAGCGATGCTCACAAACCTTCCCGGCAGCTTGTCTGCCAGGGATGTTGGAGGGATGCACAAAGTTCCACGTGCCTCTGTCCACATAGCGCCCTCCCTCTCGCCGCACTTACACCTGAACTTGTCTCCAGCACTGCGGACACCCGGCTGGCACATTCTTTCGGAGAGGAAGGGCAGGACTTTTCTCCCGCGCCTCGGGCTAAGCGTCGAGTCTATATATGGTGGGGCGGGGGGCGCGGATTTCTCTACTTTGGATTGGTGTGTTTGTTTTAAATCGGGGGTGGGGGTTGGGGAGGGCTTCACCAACTACACACACACACACACACACACACACACACACACACACGAGCGCGCGCGCGCGCGCCCTGCCCTCCCGGCTCACGGCCGTCTCGTCCCGGCTACAGCTCCCCCTTCCTTCCTGGAGCACCAGCTCGCCTTACTCGTTCAGTCCCCCGTTGCCACTGCCGTCGCCGCCACCGCCGCCGCCGCCGCTGCTGGCACTGCTGGCGCTGGCGCTCGCGGCCCCCGGCTCCGCTGGGCGCCTGTCTTTCTTTCTCTCCCTCTCCCCCAGCCCCGGATTGATTGATGACCACTGGCGGCCAATGGCTCTGACACCGCGCCATCCTCGCAGAGGCATCGTAGCCCCACGCCCCCGACGTCAGCCTCCCGGGCGTGTTGGCATCTCTGAACCCTCAGAGCGGAACCCGCGCCCGGAGCCGCGGCCGTCGCTTCCCGGCTCTTCGCTGGGCAGCAGCCCGGCTGCTTCCCTGGAGCAGCGGAGAAAGGAAGGGAGGGAGCCAGCGAGGGTTGGAAGGGGGTGTGGAGGCCACGGATTCCCCCCCCCACCCCCGGAAATCTTTTCTTTCACTTAAAGTTTTGTTTGTGTTTTCCACCCTGACCTGTTTGTGTTTGTTTGCAGCATCTCCAATCAATTACACATTTTTCATGACCTGCATTTGCACTTAATTTGGGATGTGTTGAAGGGGACGTAAATGTGCTCTAAATCTACCCCCACTGGGACATCCTTAATTTCTTTTCTTGCTGTAGATTCTAACCCCCTCCCCAACTCCAGGGGGGGGAGGGGATGCCCCCTTCACCTCCTAGGCCGCAAAACCCTGGAATTCAAAGGCTCCACAAAGATAACCCTGTTACATGTAAATAGCAACGAACTCCTGCCTCTCTCTCCAGAAGAAATCCGGCGGCAGCGGTTACTTTTTCTCGCTGCTCGTACCCCGCCGCCCAGCCGGAGTCACTAGCTCGCTCCGCAGGCTGCGATCGTGAAGACCGGAGACGGCAGAGAAGAGCGAGGTCTGGGCGCGGGGTCAGGGCGAGAAAAGCGCGGCGCGACAGCGGCGCGCGGGCGCGGGCGGCCCCGGGGGCGGCCGTGGAGCGCAGCCCGAGCACAAAGCTGCGCGGCGCCTTCCCGGCCACCGCACCTCTCTCCGGCCGCCGCGGGCGCCCGGGGCTCGGGCCAACACAATGCACCCGGGCCTAGGCCGGGGCGGCTCGAACACATAACCCCGGGACTTTCTAGTAAACAGCTCGCCGTGCCCTCGTCCCCACCCCCATTCCCGCCACTTGGCTTTGGCCGCTGCCCCTCGCCGACACCCTCTCCTCCCCTCCCAAGAAACCCCCGCGGAGGAGGGGGCGGGGACGCGGGGACCCCGAGAGGTCGGGGGGCCGAGGACTTGGGGGGAGGGGAGAAGAGCAGAGGGGCAAGATGGGGAGCGGGAGGGAGACAGCACCTAAAAAAGAATTAGCTTTCGCTCGGGGGTAGAACAGAAGCCCTCCTCGGGTTCCGAATTGCCCGGGAAGTGTCCGCTCGCGCGAATGTCAGGGGCACCGGGGCAGCCGCGGTCCGCAGCCAGGGAGCCCCCCGCACGCGCCTCTGACAAGGCACCTCTCACCCGGGCTCCGCTTTGTGTGTGCATTTTTTTCCCTTCCTCTCGCGCTCGGCACCCGGCGCCCGGCCTCCTCCTCCCAATCCTCCGCCCTCCGCCTCCCTTCCCGGGGCGGATTACCTTTCCCGGGCTGCGCTCCGGGTCCCGGGGATGCCTTCAGCGCCCGGCAAGCAGGCGATCCATCGCGGAGCCGGCGGGAGGCGCGCCGGGGGCGCGCGGGGCTGGCGAGGGGCGCGGGTGGGCCAGAACCTTCGACCTCGGAGGTCCCGCGGCGGGCTGGGGCGGGGGGCCGGGGGCGCGGCGTGAGAGGGAGGCGGGGGGAGAAACGACGAGCGCAACCTCGATCTGTGGAGAGAGCGAGCGAGGGGGCGAGGAGAGGGAGCGAGGGCGCGGCGAGCCGGAGGGAGCGCGAGCGGTGCAGTGACAGGGACTGCCACTGGGGTCAAAGGAGCAGAGCTCCAGGAAGCAAGGCGGTCGGAGCCCCGCTCCTGGCGCGCTCCCCAGCAGGACCCCGCGCCCCGGCGCGTCGCTCCTGCCGCCCCGGCCCACTCGAACCCCCGCCGGCGCCCCGAGGCCCCGGGGTTGCAAGAGGAGGAGGGACCTGAGGGCGAGGCCGGCAGCCTGCTGGTGCTCCCGGGTCAAGCAGGCGGCAGGAAGCTAAGCAGCAAGTTCATCATCATGAGTGTGATCAGCGTGAAAATGACAGGGGACCGCGGAGGGGGTGCTACGGAGCCCCAGGACAATAAAGGGAGTTTTCCCTCCAAAGGGGCGTCTTCTGCAAAGAGAACATCCAGCCCCCCCAACCCACCGACCTGTCAGGCGCTGTATGAAGTCCTGGCACAGCTCCAGGGCGCAGAGCTCGCGGCTGGGGCAGGGCAAGGGGCTGGGGCACTCAGCTCAGACCAAAAAAGGCGACCCTGGGTCCCCTCCCATCTGCTGAGCTTAGGCTTTCCTGGGGGAGAGCTATGCACCCTTTCTTAAGCCTTTCAACTCACCAGACACACACCCCTTTCTCTCTGTAATGTTGTTCCTGAGAAAGAAAAGGCCAACCCAGCTGATAATCTTTTCACCTCCATGAATTATGTACGGCAGGTTCAGGATAGGGAGGTGAGGAGAGGCAGACTCTTAATTGTTTTCATTTTGTCTTTGGGGCACATTTCCCCCAAAGATAAGCCCTTCAAAAACGTTTTAAAAATCAAAGTTCGTACCCTTTTCTCTGCTACTTTGGATAATGGGGAGGGGGGGGGAATGTTTTCAGAATTATATGCAAACGACTTAAGGAAAGGGAAAGCCACTGAAATGCTAGAAGACAGAAGACTAGGAAGAGAAGGCTTTTAGAAAACTTGGTTGGCAAGGCTTCCCGTGAAAGATGAGGTGGCCCTGTGATGTTATGCCATTGTCGGAGCTGAAGGATTTGGACGGCAACCAGATCTAATTCCTTTCCAGGAGTCAGACTCAAAGATCTAGGCATTCTCCAAAGGAAAACCCAATGGATGTGTGTGTGAGTGAGAAGTGTGCTAAGTATACTATGTGACAACTGACTAGACATCCTGGCTGAAATTATATCTCCTAAAAATAAAAAGGAGCCATTTCAACTTGATCTGTGGCCTCTGTGCTGAGACTAATTGGTTTCCAGGGTCTGGGGAGGAAGGGAGAGAGGCTGGTAGGAGCCCCTATAAAAAAAAAAAAAAGATCAAACGGCATTCACTTGAAAATATTTCCCTTTTACAATAGGCTTTCCTGGCACTTGAATTTTAAGTAACCTATCTCTCATGCTTGGGCTGAAATGAAGGGGGAAATGGTTTTGCTAATGTATTTATTTTGTTGTACAGTATGCCCAGAGTGTCGGTACTTGTTAAATGGACTGGGATCAAGGGACAGTGACTACCCCTGCCCAGCACAAATCACAGCAAGTGGCATTGACATTAAAGGATGCCAAAGATGGGGTGGGAGCATCTTTTTATTTTGTTTTCCAGCCCAGCAGCAAACACTGACTAGAATCATGTTTTTGAAGAAATGTTTGGTTTTTGTTTCCCTTATTCTATGAATTAACAATATACTTATTTTATCTAAATGGTTTGAATTTTTGACTGATTTAGGATGATTTAATCAGTCCTTAAGGGGGAAAAAAATCAGCACCTGTCAAACAACTTCTGTGGTTTTCTAACTTCTTGTTTTAAAAAGTAACTGGTAGTCAATCAATACATTCATACTAGTTTGTACATGATCCTAAATCTATGTGCACAGACAATAAATAATAATGTGGCACATTTTGCAGGATATACAATGCTATAAAAAATCAAGTGAGTGATCCTTTTCGAAGTTGATAAAAATTTGTATATCATTTACCTCACTGGGGAAAAATTGAGGCAAAACAAGCTTAAAATTGTAACTTGTAAAATAGTACTGAGGAAAGACCTAAGCAAGCCTCTGTAGTGTCCCTGCTGATTAATTACACACGACAGAGGTAGTGACCAAGCTGTATAAGGGTTCTGAAATTCCATTTCTATTAGGTTACCAAAAGAAAGAAGCTGGAGAAATGTTAAGTGAATTTAAATGATAAATCAGGAACAAAAAGAATTCACTTTTCAAATAATTCTCATTACATGGATTCGAACATATTGCATTTTGTTAAATCATATTCTCTACCAATATAGCTACCTACACTAAAAGCTTGTTTTAAAATGATTGGAGGTGAACCATGTCTGTCCCCTGACATCAGCTTTTGAAACATCAAGGCTCATTATACCAAATTTTACATGCTATAGGCTGGGACTATTTTTTTAATAAAAAAAGATAAGTGAGCCTATAAGCTCCATTTTTTGTTATTGTTGGTAAATTCAATTTTTATTGCTTATAATGGAAAGCAAAAGAAGTATAAAAGTCAAATGCTAAGTTTACGATCACCTCTATGTAAATACTATATATTTTTTTTCTTTAATGGAATGTAAATCTGGACCCTTTCTCAAGTGATTTCATCGAAGGACCTTGAAAATGTGCTTCCTGATAGCCCACTGCAATATTTTTTACAATTTCTTTTCAGAATGCATTTTGGAAAGAAAATGAGAGAGAGGAACATGAGAGAACTTTAAGTGGAAGCTTGGAAAGTTAATGTTGTGTCCTTTGAAAGCTTAATACTGTCTTTGGATTTGGTTTTTATTCTCCCCGTAACAGGTTTTTCAGGAATTCAGGGATAGTTTGCGTATTACTTAAAACTTAGTTCAATCCTGTGGTTCTTCTTTAAAAAAAATTCATTGAAACGATTGCATTTCACTGAATAATATCAGTGAAGTGAAATTATATACACCAATCTAACTTACAGACCGCTAGGAACAAACAGCGACTATTTTACCTCTCTTTTTCTTTAAATTGTCTGCATTTTTATCATTTTCCAAAAAAGGCTAAGATATATATTATGAAAAATCAGAGCCTATTAATGGAGCTATTATTATGATGATGCTCTTAGAAAATAATCTGAGCCAACAAACACCTTTTTTCTAAATTCCTACAGTTTTTAGTTTTTTGACTTGTTTAACATGGTTTTATGGTAACTCTTTCAAGTTTAAGAACGAAATGTCCCTTTTGTTCCTTTGTGTCCTTCATTCTCATGCACTGTGCATATAGTAGAAACTTGGAAATATTTGCTAAACAATTGTATGGGTCAATAAGTGAGAAAGCAAGTAAGAGAATGCATGAGTGGATGAGGCAGCTACACAATGAAGGAAAATCCATATGCAGGAACAGAAGTGATGTCATGAGACCAGTGTCAGAGGACAAGCGCTAAGGACATTCCATGGAGTTCAAATAGCACATTTAAGAGAGTTTGCTAATGCCTTTAGAAACATGAAATAACACATAAGACTGTTTCAGAAGTTGATCTTCTCATTGAGAAACTGAAGATTGTTATGAATCACATCCATTTAAAGTCACCTTTCTCTTTAAATGCAGTAGGATAAAAAAAAATCCAGAGTAAAATTTATATCTTAAAATTTACAGGAATAATGTACCAAGATACAGTCTAAAACAAACAAGAAAACAAACAAAAAACAACAAAAAAACCTTGTGTGATTAACATGATCATTTTTGAAGTCCTCAAAATAAATATATAAATCATGTTTTTAGTCCTTTGTATTTAAAATTTCCTGTTGGTCAATAAAAAAAAATGTTTACGGCTAAGAAGGATTCAGGAAGCACTACAGCTGATAAATTTCATTTCATAAAATAAATTATATAGGCATCATCTTAGAAAGAATAAATTTGATCCAGCTTTGCCAGCAACTTAAAAAACAAACACAAAGGGAGCGAAATAAATCCCAGAATTATGCAAAGCACTCACTATTTCTTACCATACTTACTAGCCAATATCTAGTATATATAAAAAACATCAGACAAGTATTATTTATGTAATAATAATTTTAATAATTAATTTTAAAAATTTGAACAAGATTCTAAGCATATGTTAGTGTGTTTTCCATCCTAACAGACTTGCATGATCTCTGTTATAAATTAATATTGGCTGAGTTTTTCTCCATATCATGGTTCCAATTCTGGAAAAGTGGTAGAATTTAGTGGTACTTGGGATAGGCTCATCATGGTGGAAGAACATGCTCACTATAGTCAAAGTCAAAGTAATCTCTTTTGAAAGATGGGAAGTGTGGAAAACCCATAATAGCCTGATTAAAGAAAATGTATGTGGGAGTTCTCAAATTTAATAATTCAATTTGACAAGCTAGTATAAGATATATCAATATTTTGAGTAAGCAATATATAATGTAATTTTCCTTTTCAGCAAAAATAAATGAATGAATACATTTTCTTTAAAAAAAATGAGTTTGAGAGGCCAGCAGAATCTAAAACCTACTTTTCTCTATATTATTTAATGTAGTGGTTCTACTAGTCAACAAATTTTTTTTAAGCTCTGCCCTGTGCCCAGCAGAGCACTTACACCATACTGATGGTGTAATGATGCAAAAAGCAGACTTGTCCTCCACATTATGAAGTTTGTAATCACATGCATTTGGGAGAGATGGGCTTTAAATAATCACACAAATACATAAAAATTATATTTATGAAAAGCAGAGGCCCCTGGTGCAAAGAAAACACATAATAAAGAGACTTCTTTCTCCTCTGAGGTAGAGCGAAGACTTCCCTGATGCAGGAAAGGAATACAAGGATGTCATGGAGAAAAGAGAAGTATAGTGGTGGGGTGCTGAGTGAGGAATTGTACAGTGCCTGGGAAAGGCGTCTGGGTAGGGATCTGTAGATGGAGGCCAAAACTGAAGGGCCAAGTTAGAGATGTTTGAAGGTCACAGCTCAGGCCCTGTTCAAGATGTTTGACTTCATCCTGAGGGCAATTGGCAGCTGTTTAAGGATCTTAAGTGGAAAGGCTAATGTGATTAGATTTGTGTTTTGAAAAGGGCACTCTTCCCCCCAGCATGGAGAATGGATTTTAGGGGGCTAAAGTGAGCATTGGGAGGCCATTTGGGAGCTATTGCAAATGACTTACAATAGGTTGGGAGGTGATGGTAGCTTTCAGCAGGACAGTTTAGAGGAGATGAGACATGGAGAGAGATGAATGGATTCGAGGTTTGAATAAATTTTACATAATTAAAGCAAAGATTACCAGAATCTCGAAGTACTGGCTGAAGGCAGGGTAGTACCCAGCCAGAGAGGCTGAGAGCTCTACTTACCTAATGACTCCCTTTCTGAATCTCCTCACCCCACTCACAGGCCAACTTTCCTATGTCTCCAAGTTATGCTCATTCAATTCTATACTCACCTTTTGGGATGCCATCTTGTCATGAAGAGCTGCAGCATTAAATATAACACTGGCAAAAAAAAAAGTGACAAATCTGACTTTTTTCAAATATACGGATCCTCAAACTTTATCCCCCATTCAATGCCCCACACCTATTTTTGGTCCACATATGGACTTGTTCTAATTTTCTCCAAAATATAAATCCAGTAGGTAAGTGTATTTCTGTTTTCCTTTACAGATTTTAGATGTTACATCAATTTCATGTCTGTTGTCATCAGAACTAGTTCACCTGTATTTAATATTCCAAACAATATTCTAAAGGATTCTTACCAGTAGTTGTTTCTTGTTTTTTTTTGTTTTAAGTGAAATCATCAAAGAAACAGATATGCTCTCAGAGAAAATACACAGACACTAACTACAAGTAAGAATATTGTTCTTTTGGTGCAGGATTATTCCATAGGGACCAAATCAGTCTTCACAAATCCACTGTAAGGAAGATATTCTAGTTGGTAGGTTCCTTATTGGTATAAGCTAAGTTACTATGGTCTTGCTTAGCAACTCAGACTGCCAAGAAAAGATGCAATGGAAATATATGCAAACATGTTAGGACTTAAATAAAGGCAATTATGTTTTCTAATTTGACTCCTTTTCTTGGCATTTCTACATTTTGAATGTTCCATTGGTTTCTTCTTCTGTTCTCATGGTGTCCCATAGTGACCATCTATAAATAAACAAAGTAAAATCTACACACAAGAGAACAGTTAAATAGCCAAGAGTTAGGGCACATGGTTTTACTAGATGCTAAAATAAAAAGAAGGTTTACTGGAGGGTACTTAAAAATCACAGTGCTATATCAAAATCCCTATTTCACACTTAGTAAAAGGAAATTTAAAATTTTTATATTTTTCTTTTCAATTTTTCCTTCTTCTAGTCATTGTTTTGTGAAAATTTGAAAACAGAGAAAAGCAAAAAGAAAAACTTAAAAATAAGCCATAATCTCATCATTCAGAAATATCCACTGCCAACATTTTGTTATATAGATTTTTTTCCAGTCAAATGCATTTTACAAAAATGGAATAAAATTGAGAATGCAGCTTAATATATAGTATAGTAGCTAAGAGACAAGCAGGGTTAAAATTTTATCTCTGCCTCTAACCATCTGTGTGACCTTGGGTAAGTGCTTCAATCCTCTGTGCCTTGGTTTCCTCATTTATAAAAAAGAGATATTGTATGTACCTACTTCATAGAGTCATTACACAGATTAAATGAGTTAATACCTTTTAAAGACTTAGAATAATGCCTGATACATATCAAGCAATTATTATCACTGTTGTAATCCACTTTTCAATCTCTTTAATACAAAATTAATATACACTCATTGTAAATAAACATAGAAGTACATTAAGAAGTAAAAGCTCCTTTCTTTCTCCCTTATACCTCATCGCCTATATAACCTATTCTTTCAAATGAATAGAATGTTATGAACACCTTTCCATGTCATTAAATATTTTCCGTGGCTCTGTAGACTAGAACTTTCATTAAAGGAAGTGTTATGCATGTTATAAGTTCAGAAAACCCAACAGTACCTATTCCATTTCAGGATACTGCACACTTCGTACAATCAGAGAGATTTCTTTAAAAGGTGCTCCCTTAAGAATTCAGTAGTCCTATTTTTTAGGGGGCCAATTGGACTCATGTCTTGTTAGGGAGACCACTTCATAGACGGTATAGAGGCCTGTCCACCACACTGTATATCTGAAGCTGATGTTGAATAATATTG
>NW_017731495.1:627453-655915 GCF_001890085.2 Hipposideros armiger | reverse complement strand
AGGTTGTTTCTGTGTGAAGGGTAAAAAGGATAACTATTGCATTGTTCTGTACACCTGAAACTAACAATAAAAAAATAAAGAAAGAAAAGAAAAGAAATACACACACATAAAAAAAAATTCAGTAGTCCTAAAACATATTAAGGACATCATTCTGATATTCATATTTATGGGAATGATTAAATTGATCTTTGAAAGACCAAAAGATTTGCATTTAGTTTATTGTCAATTTATTAATCCCTTCACCCCCCCCACCCCTTTTTATGAGGCATGAGCAACATTCTAAAAAACAAATGAAGGACTTTATGTTTGGCTAGCTGCAGTTAGTTTTTGGTTTTTTATGCTCTTTAAATTCATAAGCAAAACAAGTAAGCTGATAGTTTGTTGAGATTCGATGACTAATTGATACACCAATTGTTGATGTAGCTTATTTGCATACTTCAGAGTTGTTAAGCATATATAATGAGCCCTAATCCATAGCATTCATTTGACAACAGGAAGTTCAAGGTGTGATGGCAATAACATGGGAAAGTTGCAGAATTTAAAGAAGGGAGGACTTGAAACGCTTTTGGAACTTCGCAGTTCTTTGGCAAATTGTATGGCTGCTGCTTTTCCACCAGTTGGGATACGAAGTATGTAGACGTGTATATGGCCAGTGTTTATTTTATCATAAGATTGGCACATCCATATTGAATAGTCTGTGATAATCCTCACCTTTCACCATACTCATAGGCTAATCTAGTCAAACAACTATGAGTATGTTTGGGTGTCAAGGGGTTGGCCTGGCAGACTTCAAGATTTTCATTTTAGAAAAGGCTATACTAAGAGAAAAATGGATTTAGCAGCAGCTCGTATCTGGTATCTGCATTTGCTCTTGGCACACTGGTCCTTACATGTCTTTGAGGCATATGGAAATTGATGATGAAAGTGCCTAGTGTTACTAGAAATATAATTTGACAAAAACTCTAGCAGTAAACGGCGAGAAACTGTTAAACCAGCATCATCAAACAGTATTTCAAAAATAACGAAACAGAACTACTAGCCCTTCATGAGTAATACAGGGTAAAAATGAGAAAAGCACATGGTATATACAAAAAGTTTAAATATATGAGGTAATGCTTTTTTTAATTACTATTATTACAAAGACCACTCCAAAAGTCTACACCCAGACTCCTTTCCATTTATCTCTGAGTAGACAGTGACATCACGTCTCCTCTAAATTATTCAGGCTCAGGGGATGGAATTGGCTCATTCAATAGGGAATGCCATGTTTGGTGTTGGCACGGTACTTAAAGCCTCTCTCCACATTATCCCTAAACTGAAAAGCACATTTGATGGTGGCCAAAAGATTAAAAAAAAAAAAGTTTCCCTCTAGACTTTAAGCACTCAGGAAATCATGAAGAACAAAAATAGAACTGCACCATAGGTATAATCATAAAACATCACAGAAGGAGAAAACTTAAATACTGAAAAGCGCTCCAGTCATCTGAAGGCTAGCAGTTCATGCAGTCATTAGAAGTCATTCCATACGGGCTGAGTTGGAGGAAAAGTCAGAGGTTGCTTTGTTCCTGACTCTGAGTGAAATCAAAACCTACCCAGACTCTATACAAAGGCAACTGTGGTCCGCCTTTTTCTTGCTTGGTATATGCCACTAAACACACACGTAAATGACATGTGCAGGAAAGTCTGTGATTCTGTTCGTATTAATCCATGTCTCAGGTTGGCAAAATGCCTAAGCACAATCAAAGAGGGGGGTAGAAGCCTGTCTTTTCAAACAGGCTAGAAAATTTTGTACCAAAAGATCACAGGGCAACAGAGACAGCTGGAAAAATTGGAGCTGGGGCTCTGATTTTCGTGCCAATGGTACACCTAATGCAAAGGGAATGCAATGCAGATGATAGATTGGGAGTTATGTATGCTGTTTAGCCCCACAATACTATACTTACACTGAGGTAAAAAGGTAACATTTTTAAAAGTAATATTATACTGTAACATAACAAAAACCCCTTGCTGTTGCAAAGAATTAATACATCAGAATCCAGCAACAAGTTGCTAATAAAATAAGATAAACACACACAAAGAAAAAAAGAGTAAAGCAATAGCTCCAAAAAGGTGTTTAGTCAATAAAAAGGTGTTTCACTAATGTCTTTTAATAATCATTTCTTTGGAAAAATAGTCCTAACAGGTGTTTTTACATACATAGAATTTTCTGCAAGATGGCTTAAAATGCTGGGGCCCCAAGGGCTTTTCAAATTAAAGATTTTAGGATATTTCATTTCTAAAAGAACATATATGATTTTTCTTGGCTGTTGGTAGTGGTTTTTTCATAATGGAGAATAAAAAAACCAAAGTTATTAGATGTAATTCTCTGCATCATCTCTGTTTGAAAAGAACCTTTTCGTTCAAGGTGCTATTCAATATAATTTTTGTCAGATGAAGGGTGTCATCCATGACTGAAATGCTGTGGGTAAAATGAAGCTCATTGAAAGTTTTATTGAGATGTGTTGAAAGTCTCTGGGGTCCATGCTGATTCAGGCTATGTTTTCAGACTCCCAGCACTCTGTGGCCTTTGACAGGCAGGAAGACAAGCAAGGCCAAAACAGTTCTCACAACACAGTCGGTGGTCACAAAAAACAGCCCATGGAGATGTCTGTCACTGGAAAGAGCGGCCCCTGGAAGACAACCAAAAGGGGAAGAGGTGGAACTGGATTGTGTGAGTGTGTGTGTGTGTGTCTGTGAGTGAGTGAGTGTGTGTGTGTGCGTGTGTGCGTGTGTGCGTGTGTGTGTGTGTGTGTGTGTGTGTGTGAGAGAGAGAGAGAGAGAGAGAGAGACTGAGAGTAGATGAAAATATAGTATTTGAACACTGAAGGCAAAAATTAAACCCTGAAAAATATCAATGGCTGGAATCACAGGCATATATTTTCTTCTTCTCTTTTATTTCCTACAACTTTATTAATAAAACAGTTTGAAAGTATAGGTGGTCAATCACACAATTACATTAAAAAAAATCTTCTAGAACCTTCTGGTTTCTTAGGAAAATTAGCAAATAAATCCCAGAAGGAGAAATGGAATATTCCTAGAAACAACAAACTTATTCTCTTACTTAATTATTTACTTTAACATTTTCATCTTTACTAAAACATCAAATTCCACATATTAATTATAGCACTTGCTATTTTTCTAACTTGCTTTTCTGACATTCGTGTACTCTTATGTTAAAATTCTCTTCTTTTCAGGGAGATATTTTAATGATGACTGATAATATTCATTGGAACATACATTTTTATTTATAATTTGTACACATGCCCTGAAGCTTTAAAAAAAAAGGATTAAAGCACTTGAAACACATTTATAAACTCATGCACCCCTAGTATGTAAATTCTTCAAACAAGCCTGGTTAAGATAAAATTGTAAGATAATATGCAGCTAGGCTTCTATCCTGCCATTCTCTCACCACTTCCAACCCCCCCCCCACCCCCTTGGTTTTCCAAATAAACAGCAAGCCCTCAGGGCTCTTTGAACTCACTAGAGTGTTTAGCAGCAGCAATCACTAGTTCACGTAGCTTATCTTTTCCTGGTATTTCTATGTGATTTAATAGTTTCAGCCTGGCTGAGGGAATGCAAACTTCTGGGTCTGTGTCTGGGAGGACCTCACTGCCCACTGCCATCTGTGATAAACCAAATAACCTTTCTCTGCCCTCAGCTCTTTTCTTACAATCGTCTCGTTTTGCAGCAGTCAAGTGAAGCTGGATAAAATAGTTGGAGTTGTTCACCAGTGAAGCGAAGTCTTCCTCTGAGCCATGCAGGTGTTTCTTGCAATTAAGTAATGAATAAAGACCAACCTCTTGATGGTGATATTAATTACACATCCAACATGAAAGTGGCACTTAATTGCCAAGGGATTAATAAAACAGATCTTTACTCTATTAGATGGAGATTCTTTAGTTGTAAATAATAGAGCCTGACCCGGGATAAGACCAGCAACAGGGAGTTTATGGAAAAGTGACAGGGTGACATCAATCAGAAGGCTCGGGTAGAGGGTTAAATTTTCCGAAAATGTTTGCACCAATGTACATTCTACTTCATATGTTCTTCTTACAACGTGGTGTTGGCTGTACTCTGTTGAGAGGTGGGAGGGTCTATGTTCTTGCCCCTTGAACGTGGGTGGGTGGACTTTAACCAAGAGTGCCACAGAAGTGACACCGCATGACTTGGGAGCCTAGGTCATTAAAAAGAGATAGGGCTTCTGCGTGGATCTTTCTAGAGGCATGGATCATTGGGTCCCTGAACTGCCATGTAAGAAATCTGGTCAGCCTAAGCCACCATGCAGGATAGAACCATATAAAGATTTTGAGAGTTGCCCAAGGAGCCCCATCTGTTCTGGTCCCCAGCTGTTCCAGTCTTCCCTGACCAGGCGCCAGGCATGTGAGCAAGCCTTCAAGCCCTGCCTTTAAGCCACCTCAAGCCAAAATGGGTAGAAGAGAAACAAGCTGTCTCTGCTGTGGCCTGCCTAGACTGCAGTCTTGAGCAAAATAAATGTTGTTATTGTGGTTTTAAATCATTAAATTGGTGTGGATTGTAACACAGCCATAGTAACTGCAACATTTGGGCAGGAAGCAGGAAATCAAGGAGTGAAGATACAGAGCTGGGAACCAGGAACTAGAGAAATATCTTATAGCATTAGTGTCGTGGTACTGCCACCAGGATGGCTCAACTCCAAATGTCTCATCGTTCTTCTGTCACGTGCTTAAGAGTCCACGTCCTGGAGAGCACACCCACAGACCAAGCTGAGTCCATGAATCCACCTCCTGTGTGGATCTGAATTATGCAGGAATGATTTGGTACAAAGAGCCCCCAGCGGCTGCCGTGCCTCTCCAACAGGAAGCAGACACCTGGACCTTGGTCATCCCCACCAAGACTTTAACACTGGGAAAAAAATTGGAGTGTTTTTCAGAATGGCAAATGGATGACAGAATTGAAAAAGCAATGAGTCCACTCAGACCACATTTCATTCTACTTAAATAAATAATTTTCTTCAGTTATCATTTCCTTGAATACAAATTAATGACAGGTAAAATGTATGTCTTATTTGTTAATGGTGTTTTTGAATAAAGTTATTGAAATAATCTTTAAGGTAAAGTAATTTACTGGGTATTAGAAGATATTAGGCCGTTTTCTTTTTTCCTTCCTTCCTTCCTTCCTGTCTTCCTTCCTTCCTCTTTTTAATGATCTTTAATAATTTAGTGTTTAGCACCCAGTCTACCAAATATTCACAAACATAATAAGACAAGAGCCTACAGATTATAAAAATGCTCAGACTTGCCTTAAATCTCTCTCTCTTTTTTTAAAAAATAAGATGGAGGAAGAAACCAATAATAAACCAATCAAATACTAAAAAATTTTCAGGGCCATTGCTTCTCAAACCGTAGTTCTTTTTCACTTGTATTTAATCTGTATCAAAAAGGGTGACCCAACACACACACACACAAACACACACACACACACACACAATTGCTTCCATCATTTTCAGTTAAATAAGCTGCTCAATTTCTTGAATATAGTAAGACTCAATGATTGTTTGACTGGATCGGAGGTTTATTTGACTGAATCGAAAGGCCATTGATCCAGCGGCCCCATGGATAGAAACTGTAAAGGATCATTTTTTCTTACTGTCATTGTTCATTCAAGGTTTAATTTGTTTAGTTATTTAACAGGAGACATTGTTCTCTTTTAAACAATGGTGCATGCAGTGGAAAAAATGGTACTTCATCACTGAGATTTCTGTGTAATTTTAAACAGGAGAAATAAAGACATTCTTTAACCCAGGATGCCTTCTTTTCTGTAGAAAACACATCTGTAGAAGACTCATGGTTTTCCCAAGGATTTAAATCAGATTGCATACACTTAGACACAATATATACTAAAATAATGCATCACTGCTAAAATAGTTTGTTATCATTTTCTTGAACATGCATAAAATAGACTTGTGAGTACAACAAAATATGAAGAATTGAAGCCAAGCTTGGGAGTCTTACGCAATTACAGATTTTATTGGTGAAATTATTTTATAGATATAGATAATCACACACACAAATCTCTTAAAATAGAATTCCAAATTTCTGTCTTTTTCTCCCTTTTTTACTACTGCTTCTTTTTAGCTTGATTGGGCCAGTGAAACCTGATGAAATCAGGAAAGTAGCTTGAGCGTGGAAAAGCAGTGTGAAAGTGAAAGGCCAGGATTACCGCACAGTCTGTTACTGTTGTTCTTTCACTATTTTGTGAAAACAAGGTTTCTCAGTCTCAGCACTATTGACATTCAGGCTGGAAAATTCTTTGTTGCTGGAGCTGGCCTGTACATTGCAAGATGTCTAGCAGCATCCCTGGCTACTATCCACTAGATACTAGCAGTTCAGCCTTCAAAAAAAAAATTGTGGCAAAATACATATTACATGAAATTTACCATTTTAATCATTTGTAAGTGTGCAGTTCAGTGGCATTAAGTACATTCCCATTCACTACCATCGCCAGCACCCATCTCCAGAACTTTTTCATCTTCCCAAACTGACATTCATACCTATTAAACAATAAATTGCCTTTCCCATTTCCCCAGCCCTTAGTAACTTCCATTCTACTTTCTATCTCTCTGAAGTTGACTACTTTAGGTACCTCATATAAATGGAATCATACCATATTTGTCCTTTTGTGATTAGTTTATTTTACTTAGTGCAATATCTTCAAATTTTATTCATATTATAACATGTGTCAGGATTTCCTTCCCTTTTTAAGGCTAAATAATATTCCATTGTGTGGCTAGATCACATTTTGTTTATCCATCCGTCTGTCAATGGAGACTTGGGTTGGTTCCACCTTTGAACTATTATGAATAATACTGCTGTGAACAGAGGTGTACAAATATCTGAGTTTTTGCTTTTAATTTTTCTGAGTATGTAGACAGAAGTGGAATTGTTGGGTCAAATATCTCCAGACATTGCCAAATTTTTCTTGGGGGGCAAAATCACCTCAGATTAAGAACCACTTACCTAAAGGAACAACTTTCTTTGAACAATGGTACCTCCACAGAGCTGAATCACAGGCTTTTAGGTTTAGAAGGGACTGTAGAAGCCATATTGTTGAGTGAATCCTCTCTATCTCATCCCTGAGACTTGTATTGGGTTGTCGGAAAAGTCATGACACATTTTTGCAACGAAAAACATAGAAAAAATACACCATGACTTTTCCGACAACCCAATATTTGGCCACTAGCTGTGCTTAGAAACTCAGTCCCCTGAAAGGCCGCCTCAGACTTGCCAGTTTTTATCTCCTTAATCTCTTAGAGTCCACTAGCTCCTTCCCATCGTGCTACAGACATACTCATGTCTCTGTATCCTATATCTCCCACTTCTAGTCAGTCACCAGCAAACATCTTCACAGAGCAATCTGTAACATTTCAGTTCCCATTTATTTAATCAATTAGTATCTGAAACTGCTTTGAATACAATCACCAAATTGCTAGATTCGGTCACATGTTTTATCCTTCTTCTTAACATAATCACAGCAAAATCCAGTTTAATCTGACTTAACTTTCCAGTGGGGCATTTACTCAACAAATATTTATTGAACCTATTATATATAACTGTGTAGTAAAGAATGTATTGACCTTTGTCTCTGGTTCCTAGAAAGTAACCTTTAAATCTTTGGAATTTCCCAAGTGATAGGTATATTTTTGTTATTCATGATGCACCCTTTGGACCACACTTGAAAGCTTATGCTAACAAAGAGACTCATGGTGGGTCCCTAGATAATTTATGTTAATGAGGTGAATCAGGATTTGGGCTGGCCATGTTAGAAAGACCAACCATGTGATTAGTCTTTGGGGCTCTGAGAAAGTGATATAAACCCACCTCTGGGGAGTGAGATGGGACTAAAGGCTGAAATCCATGACAATCATTCAACCAATTCCACCTACATGATAAAACCCTGATAAAAACTCGAGAGACAAAATGAATGAAAATCTATTCTCCTCTTTTATTATCCCTACAATAATGGGTTTACTGATCATCATTCTAATTATCATATTCCCAAGTATTTTCTTTCCTTCAACAGGTCGACTAATTCATAATAGTTTAATTGCCATCCAACAGTGATGGCTTCACCTGACATCAAAACAAATAATGACTATTCACAATCATAAAGGCCAGAACTGAACCCTAATATTAATGTCATTTATGTTATTTATTGGTTCAACAAATCCATTAGGCCTTTTACCACACTCATTTGCATCTACCACGCAATTATCGATAAACCTAGGCATGGCCATTCCTCTATGAGTGGGGACAGAAATTTTAGGCTTCCATCATAAAACAAAAGCTGAAGTTCAGGTGCGCTTCCTTGGTTGGCAAATACTCTGTGATTCGGCACACATGTGCATCCTAGGGACAAGGAAGCTTCACATTTGGGACCTTCTCAGATGACATCTTAAGTGCCTCTCCTTTTAGCTGGTTCTGATTTGTATCCTTTTGCTGTAATAAAACTATTATCATTAAGTATAGTGCCTTCCTGAGTTCTGTGAGTTGCTCTAACAAATTATAAACCCTGACGGGGTAATGGAAAATTTTGAATTGTAGCCAGCAGGTCAGAAATGACTATGGCCTGGGAACTCCTGAACTTGTAGCTGGTGCCTGCAGTGATGAAAATCTTGTGGAGGACTGTACCCTGAATCTGAGAAGTTTGGCTTCCCTGTAGGTAGCTAGTGTCCAAAGTCACAACAGCAACTCTGAGGCACTCTGCAATACCATATTGAACAAAACATTGTTTCCTAGCCTCATGGAATAGAATAGAGAGAGAGAGAGGAATCAAAATATAACCAGAGAACCAAGCAGAGAAACTCCTCTGGGTACAGATGAGTTAAATTTCCAAAGACTGTTCATAAGTCCATTTTTTCCTAAGTCCAAAATGATGTTGTAGTGATGAACATATGCACGTCAATTAATGTTAGGTTTCACTTTGTTTCCATCATAAGCTTATGCCACTAATTAGTAGTTTTCATCATTCTCACTGCTTACACATTCATTGGACATAATGAGATTAATAATGCTCATAAAATACCTCAAAATTAAGCACAAACATAGCAAGCACTAGAGAACTAAGAGAAATGAAAACAAAATGACTAAGATTAAGATGACTGTACATGACCACTTCTGTCTTCAGTTGCTGGGGAACAGAATTAACTTGGCTTTGTTCCAGTGCAAAGCTCTGTTTATACAAATGTCTATGAATTTAAGTTGGACTTCACAAAGAAGGGAGTACATGGTCTGACAATTAAGTTCAGGAACTTATTGCAACAATGTTGCTAACCTTTTTTTTTATATCAGAGGGATTATTCATTATAAATTTGTACCAATGGACAAACAGTTAACCAAGTTCACTATTTGGAAGTGCTGAAAAGGCTGTGAGAAAAAGTTAAATGACCTGAACTAACAATTCATGAATTGTTATAAAATGTAATAACATGAAAGCTAACAATTCATGGCTTTTGCATCACAACAATGCACCAGTTCACACGACACTGTCTGTGAAGGAGTTTTTAGCCAGTAAACAAAGAACTGTATTGGAGCAACCTCCCTTCTCACCTGATCTGGCCCCAATGACTTCTTTCTTTACCCAAAGATAAAGGAAATATTGGAAGGAAGACATTTTGATGATATTCAGGACATCAAGTTTAATACGATGACAGCTCTGAGGGCCATTCCAGAAAAAGAGTACCAAAATTGCTTTGAAGGGTGGACTAGGTGCTGGCATCAGAGCATAGCTTTCTAAGGGGAGTACTTCAAAGGTGACCATAGTTATAGTCAGCAATGAGGTATGTAGCACTTTTTCTAGGATGAGTTCGTGAACTTAATTGTCTATATATATATATATATATATATATATATATATATATATATATATATATATATATATATATATATATATATATATATATATATATATATATATATATACAGAGGGTGCCAAAAACATGCATACACATTTTAAGAGATGCTATCTATGCTCAAGCAGTAGTTCGCCATAATCAGAAGTGTATGGACGCTGATGGTAACCATTTTGAGCACCTCTCGTAATTGCAGAAGTCAAACGTGGTTTATATTCATCTTTTGTTATCGGTATATACTGAGCATTACAATTAATATAGTTTTTTTTTCTTTCTTATAATGTGCATATTTTTTGGCACCCTCTGTTCATATATATGAATAAATAAGTGGTTCATTTAGATGGAAGCTTAAGGGAGGCTTTTTAGTGACTTGAAGGCTGAATAAAAATTAGGCAGAGTAGGGATATGAGCTTCCTGAGGAAAATGGATATGTGTATGTGTGTGTGGGTGTGCACATGTGCATGTGTGTATGTGTATTTGCTTGCCTGTGTGTTTGAGTGACAGAGCTATAATAACTCGGGGGTAGTAATAGGGAGACAACTAGCATGTACTAAATCAGAAGGTAAATGAATACATTGTATGACTTATTTTAGTTAACGTTAACAGCAATACTATTATTATTAATAATAATTCATTTTAAGTAAGGGAAAGCAGTAAGGTTGAACAGTTAGACTGGGATTTGAACTTGAGTACTGTGGATTTAGGGCCATCTCAGCTAACTTGGTTCTTAAAAACATGCCCGAGTCAGAGTGTACCACAGTCAGAAGTGCATTTTCTTGTCCATATAGGGGATCAGTTGAGATAATGAAAAGGCTGTGGCTGGTTTGCCACACCTCCCTCCTTCAGTCAGCAGTGGTTGTGAATTGCTCCCACATCCAGCAGTGAGCCCGGCATCCAGCCTTGGGACTAGTGGGGTAGATGATACATAAAAGACCTCTGAGAATTAGAGCTATACCTGGGCAACGAGTTTCTTTAGACGACTCAACTTTGTTAAGGGAAGGGGATTTGGCTTGTGGAGGAATTTTGAGATAGAAATACAAAGTGGACTGAATTTCAACTCATGGCTGAAAACATCTGGAATATTCCGGTTCTATGAAGTTATCCAGCTCATCTTTGCTCATCATTTCCATAATGGTATTAATACTTCAGCTCCAATCCTGAAGCTTCTGTGTGTAAGTTGAAATCACTCCTCTAAATGGATTTCACTTCTTCTCAGGTGTATTAATCTAGCACCAACATTTTTCAAATTGAGCCTCATCCACCTTACTTAACTACATTTCCCCAAATTATCCAAAGTGTTCCTGTATTGCTAGTCATGCTGACAGTCTTATTCTCCCCCGAATCCTTGTGCCCTCCTACTTTAGTGCATAAACTATTTAGCCCTAATAGTCTGACCCATTTTATTCTACTTTTAAAGCCCATTTGTACATCATTCCATGAAGGTATTCCCTGAAAGTCACTTCCTTTCTAGATTATCCATTGTCTATGTGATACAGTTTTGCAATGTGGTTATATTTGTTTATTATATGCTGTTTTGGTTTTGCCCTAAATGTTTGCTGCAGAGTTCCTAAAGCTGTGACAAACTCCAGGTGGGCACAGAGGAGGTTTTAGGTGGTTCTACAGATGTAGCAGAGAATAGCATCACATCACATTGTAGGAAATGTATTCCTTCTTTGATTCTTTCTCAATAACTGGGATTAGGACAAGTAAAAGTATTTGTTTTGTACTAGTATATGTTTAGCACTATATACCACATAAACCTCCCTATATTGAAATGAAAAAGCTCTTAGAACCTGGATAGAATGTAATAAAATATTTTGCTTTCACTGTATTTCTTTTTATACATATATGGCAAGCAATAGAGATAAAGCATTCACTATAGTAACATAATTTTTAAATAAATCGATTTAAATTAAAATGTTAGTAAATTTAAAAAACTTAGGTAAATGCCAGTGGAGTCTGTGTGTAGATGTACTGAGAATCATGACGGGGTGCCTGAATGCCTTAGGAAAATTCCGATTTTATGACTATTAGTGCTATGTAACCAAGAAGCATATAATAATTCACTGAGGTAATGATATTCTTAAGAATAAATAATGGACAATGGAAAGAACTCTGATGTGGATGTGGGGAAATCTTGGTGACGGCTTTGGCAATGAGGGCTTTAGAGAACAAGTTTAGGAGTCCTGTCACCTGGACCTGAGTCCTGGTCCTACCATGTGTTAGCCGTATTAACTTAGAAGACGACCTAGATTTTCAGGCAGCAACGGCTAATAGAACTTACTGTAATGACGTTTTATGTCCTAGAATTTGGCCAATACAGAAGCCAATACTAAGCACTTGAAATTTGGTCTGTACCCTCATTATAAGCTTGCTGTCTTTCCACTATAGCACGTCACATCTCTGCAGGCACGTCTAATGAAGTTCTAAGAGCTGTGCAATCATTATATGACCCAATTAGCTTATAGTTTGATTTTATCTATCATTATCATTCTTTATGACTATCCATATCATTCTTTAGAGTTCTTTGCCAAAGCTGTTGCTGAGGATTGTGATTTTGTTTGTATGTTTTGGAGGCTTCTGCTGTGAATACAAGAAAAGAAATTACTAAGCTATAGCTATAGCTTTTATAGCTAACAGTGGTTGGCAATTAATCAGAATTGGCCTCTAAGTGCTTTACTTGGAATATCACATTTTATCTTCTTAACCCAATCCTATTCAAGCCATTCTTATGCCCATTTCATTGACAAGCAAACTGGGGCCCTTCCCTAAGATGACCCAAGTGAAACTAGGATTTGGACCCAAGTGTGTGACACCAACATCCAGGCTGTCAGCTACTACACTGTGCTACCTGCTGGCAGTACTGATGTGAGGCCTGAGTATAGGTCTGTACCTGTATGTGTGCACTGCACACCGAGCTTTCTCTGGAAGCTTCTATATTGTGACTGAGTCTTTTTGTTGCCTTCCTCATAATACTCTCCTTCTTCAAGCCTTTCCTCCAGTTGACTGTTTGTGCTGCTAAATTCCAATTCTTTTTCTCCTGTGCTTATTTTTATTATTGGGGCATTTACATAGCATTAGGAAGTGTGTGGGGTTTATGCCAAAAAAGAAAAAAAAATCTTTATTGCCCAGAATAGTGAACTTTTGGAGCACCTGGAAGAGAAAACTTATGAGATTTCAATAAGCAAAGAAGCCCAAATCTCAGTTTCTCCTTCATTTTTGCCAGTCTAGTTTTGAAATGATAATAGAAGAAGCACCTATATTGTACTGAAGCTCCAATATTTTATTTTCTGCTAAGAGAGTTTGGTTAAAAAAAAACAAATCCGTGTAACTTTCAGTTTCTAGAAAAACTGTAGTTCTCAGAACTACGATACTTAAGGATATTAATGAGAAATATCCAAGGGAAACACTAGTCATTTGAGGGAAAAAATACATTTTCTGTGTCAAGGAAAAGATGTGCCTGTGTTGTCCGTGGGCCAAATTATGAGAATTATCCACAGACTTTTTTTAATAGCACTTAGCAGAGCCGTTAGGATAATCTATGCTCTATTGCCTCATGTGGTACGTTCAGGGTTTGGCATTTAAGTATGATACATGTTAAATTGAAACTATCCACTTGTTAAAAAGAAAGAGTAAGAGAATCCTATGAGTGGTTTGTCACCCGTCAGGGGTTATCGGAAGCTGTAATTCAGGAAAAAATGAAAGGAAAAGCTGGAGGTTGCCCAATAGACTAATACAATTTAGTGAACTTCCAGCCTTCTCAGTGGGGTTTCCATTTGATGGGCAAAGAAGTGACACACTTTGACGAGGACAACCACAGAAATCCACCGTACAGGTGTTCAAATAGTATGTAGCATTTGTAGGGAATATACAAAATGTGTAGAATTTGTACAGAATATGCAACCTCCATCCAGCTAACTTTCGTCAATAGCATTGTTTCTTCCATTGCCGCCAGCCTAGAGATGAAACAAAATAATAATGAGTTGGATACAACACGCTGAACTCTATCATTTGTAAGTTTATATGAGATTTTATATTTATTGTAACAACTGCTCTGGGCCTATGCTCTGAGGTTCTATAAACTATGTTTCCATGTTTCTGTAAGCTATGAGATTTCATCAGGGAGGAAATAATATATAATAGACAATATGAATCATATTTTTATCTGATGTCAACATTATAGGAAATATGTTGATTTTAATGGGGTGAACCATATGAAATTGTCAATATTTCATTGTTTTTTATCTACAAAATGTCGATTTTATATGGTTCAACCTAATATTTTAAGATGTGAATAAACCACAAAGCTGAGATATTATTCTTGGATTCTAACAATAACTGGAGTTGCACTGGAATTTGTTCCAGTTTACAGAAGCTATGGCAATTGGAACATTTTTACTTCATGATTGTATTTTGAAGTGATGGTCTGAAAACTAAATAAAGTTTAAAGTGTCCTCCGACATTCTTAAGTATTATATCATGTTTATTTGACACATCAGACAGTTTGAAAATTATCACAGACCCAAACAAACAAATCATAAATAGATAATACAAAACGTTTAGTGATTGGGTGAATGCTTTGTGTGTCAACCTGAATATCAATTAAATGGCAAAGAGAAGGAAACTCTACAGACATACAAAGGGTTCATTGCTTATATAGTAATAATTAGGGAAATTAAAACAAGAAAAATGAAGGCCACTGTACATTAGAAAATATTGGGTTGTTGGAAAAGTCATGACGCATTTTTGCAACAAAAAACATAGAAAAAATTTGTTATGACTTTTCCGACAACCCAATACAACCTTGTTCCTTTGATTCAGACATATGGGGTTCATTTTATCATTTGAGCTGTAGAGAGACCGCTCTAAGAGTGAAAATAAAGTGAGTCATTAAAATTATCACTCCTAAAACCAAATGTCGGTAGGTTCCCAGAAATAACAATTAGCAAACTAGCAAATTACTTTCTCCTGTTTTTTATTTTGAAATATTTCAAACCAACAGGACAGTTTCAAAATAGTACAGTGATTATCCATATACTCACCTAGATTCACCAGCTGTTCAATTGTTACCATTTTGTCCTTCCTGCCCAACTCTCTCTCTTGCAATTGCTCTATCTATTCGGATAGTTAGAAAGAAGCAAATACATATATATATATATATATATATATATATATATATATATATAGTGATCTTTCAAGGATCTTTGAATGTTCTTCACGTCAGGTGTGAATCTCTTCTTTTCCCCAGTTTAGCCAACATATCAAACATTCATAGATAAATTCTACGGAAAGTACCAAGTTACCTCAGGAATTCACTCTTAAGCCAGCACTTACCATACCTCAGAGTTCTAAAGTTTATTCCTTCAAGAAAGAGAAGCAGAGATGGTAATTTTATCATTTACCCACGGGGCATGTAGGCGACAGCGATATACTCACTTGGTACCCTCAGCAGCAAAGCAAAGCTCCAACAAATCAATTTGAGGGGGACAGGATTGATTATATTCCCTTCCTCCTATCAAGGCAAGGCCTAACTCTCACAGCAAAATCCTGTAGGGGAATTTATGTGTTCTTCTCACCTGATCTTGTGCTTCTTCTGGAATAACCTGCTGATTGATCTGCCTGCCTCGAATTTCTCCCTCCACCCTTATCCTGCACACAGCTGCCAGTTAAATTTCTGGAAACTTTACTTGATCCTGTCATTCCCCTGGCCAGAAATGGTCGCTGATGTCCTCCTATGTCTAACAGGTTAGATTTCAAACTTCTTAGTCTGAGACTGATATTTGGCTGGTATGACCTGGTATGTTTGTTATCAGTTGTTAAAATATTAAAATACTTCCATACTTGTTGGTAAAGTGAAATACTCTACTGACTATAAAGTACTTACTAATCTAGCCCAGCGACAGCCTATGTCAGAGGGTGGTGGGGTTTGGAAGGGGTGCTGGCATGAAGGTGGGTGGTGGATGGTGATTGCTAATGTTTAAATCGGAACATACCAGGGCACTGCTTAAAACTCCCAGTGGCTTCCTTGCACATAGTAGACAAACATCCAACTTCCTGATCATGGTCTACAGTTCCTGCCTACACTCTGAGACTGTCTTCTACTCTCCTCTGGCTCTACTCACACTGACCTAATTTCTATCCTGCAACTAACCTGAACTTGCAGCCATCTCAGAACCATCAGCAATTGCTCTTTCTACTTGGACCAAACTGCATACATTTTGCTTTATGACTGTCTTCTTCTCCTAAGTCATGTCATTATTCAAAGTCACTTCTTCAGAGAGGCCCTCCTGGACAAGTTTCGAAAACTCTTTATCTCCCATACTGTATTCACTCTCTACTTCATTACCCCATTTTTAAAAATTTTATCGTAGAACACTTAAAATCATCAGATATATCTCCTTTTTTACACAGTTATTTTCTATCATCTTCTAAGTTTCTAGTAAGCAGGGTCTTCTGTCTTGTCCTTGCTTACTCCCAACACATAGAACAGTGTTTGGCCCAACATGTGTTTGTTGACTGACTGTCTGACAAAGGCAGTGAGCACAGTGCCTGGCACATAGTGAGTACTCAATATCTGTTAGCTATTTTATCATCACAGTAATTTATTTAGTTATATATTTATTGGCCTCCCCCACTTGTTTTGCCCCATCTCTCTCACTTTTATATACCAGCACCAGCAACATGCTCGGCTCTAAACTGATTTTGTTTAATCTATTTTTTATTATAATAAATAATAATCAAACTGTTATAGAGCTCAGACAGAGACTTTTTGGGGTAGCTTTAACTTTTTCTTTCTCTCAAGTTTGACTTCGGGAACAGAAAGAATCAGATTTCTTCAAATAATTGAACATTCTTTTTTTTTTTTTTATTTTTTTTTTTTTAAGCTGAGCCATCCTGCTACCTGTTGGCAGCTCAGCGGCTGCTCAGCTCGGGCTGGACTCGAACCGCTGTTGCTCAGAGCTCAAACTCTTGAGCGAGCTCTTAACCAACTGAGCCACTCGGCCGGCCCGCCAAATAATTGATTATAGGGTTCTCCCCCCCTTTTCTTTTTCTCTGGTCAAGATGGTGGAGAAGGTCAATGTTATGCTAACCTCCTCTCATGATCATATCAAAATTACAACTAAACTATATAGAACAATCATCATTGAGGATCACCTGAAGTCTAGCTGAACAACTAAGAACATACAGAAGAAGCCACCTAGAGACTAGTAAGAGAGGCACGGAGCGGGCTGGTCTCACACCTGCATGTGACCATTAAAAATCAGGAGGGATATCTTGGTTGCAGAGGTTTCCTCCCCACCCCAAGGAGAGCATGGTCCCATCCCCACATCAGCCTCTCCAGCCTAGGGTTCCAATGTCAGGTACAGAAGTCCCACAAATTCTGACTGTGAAAACCAGTGGAAATTGTGACTAAGTGAGACAGAGGACCACTGCAGTCCCAGGTGCTCCTCTTAAAGGGCCCGCCCTCAGACTTTCTCGCTGGTGGACTACTCACTTTCAGCCCCAATGCTGGGACAGCAGCTCAAAACATGCCAGGGACGTACAGGGAGGAACTGAATTGCCTAACTTCAGGGTGAGGTCTAGAGAGGCAGCTTTCTCTCAGGTGGAGGAACTGGAAGAAGCCATTGTTTCTTGGTTGAGCCCTCTCCCATTCCACCCTGCAGATGCAAAATCTCTCAAAGGTTCAGAAAACCCAAACAAACAGCATCTGGCTTTGGTGGGCCCTGTACCTCTGGCTGAGTGCTAAGCCCCACATTAGCAACAGCCAGCTTTGTTTCACAGCTTGACCTATGGAGGCACCTCTAAGCCAGTGTGGGCAGTGGCCATCTGCAGATGGCTTTGTGGCTCATGCCAGGTGGCTACAGGCAAGATGCAGTCTGCGGCTGAACTTGGCTCGTAGCAGGTCCTTTTCCAAGAAGTCTGAGGGTTGGCATGCCCGGTGGCCAGATTCAGAATAAATCGGAGCATCACCTAGCCAACTTCAAGGATGACACACCCAAAGGGCAGACTGGGCAGGCACCAGAGCCCCGCTAAAGAGAACCCTACTCTGTAGGGTCAACCCCTGCACCACAGTTCCTCCACTGTAGTCACAGCCAGTCCTCACAACCAATCAGTCCAAGGGTCAATCCCTTCCACTGGCATACAAACAGCAACCAAGGCTCAACCACAACAGGAGGGCACAACAATCCACACAAGGAACATGGGTCTCAGGTAACTGAGGAGACTTTACCACTGGGCCCCACAGCACACTTCCTACATAAGACAACTCTACAAAGACTGGGAGGCATAGCAGCCCAACCTAATACATAAAACAAATACAGAGAGGCAGCCAAAATGGGGAGACAAAGAAACATGTCCCAAATAAAAGAACAAAACAAAGCTCCAGGAAAATAACTACACAAAATGGAGACAAGCAATTTACCAGAGGCAGAGTTCCAAACACTGGTTATAAGGATGCTCAATAATCTCAGGGAGAACTTCAACAAAGAGATAGGAAACATAAAAATGGAAATAGAAAACATAAAAAGGAGCTGGTCATAAATAATGATTACAATAACAAAAATGAAGAATACATTACAGGGAATCAACAGTAGATTAGATAAAGCAGAGGATCAAATCAGCAATTTAGAAAATAAGGTAGCAGAAAACACCCAAGCAGAACAGAAAAAAAGAATCCAAAAAATCGAGGACAGTTTAAGGGGCCGCAGGCACAACATCAAGTGTACAAACATTCACATCATAGGGGTATCAGGAGAAGAGAGAGAGAGAAAGGAATTGAAAACCTATTTGAAAAAATAATGACAGAAAACTTCCTTAACTTGGCGAAGAAAATAGATATACAAACATAGGAAGCGTAGAGTCCCAAACATGGTGAACCCAAAGAGGCCAACACCAAGACACATCATATTAAAATGACAAAGGTGAAAGACAAAGAGAGAATCTTAAAAGCAGTAAGGGAAAAGCAGTTAGTTACCTACAAGGGAACTCCCATAAGACAATGAGCTGATTTCTCAACAAAAATTTTGCAGGACAGTAGGGATTGACAGGAAATATTCAAAGTGATGAAAAGCAAGGACCTACAACCAAGATTACTCCACCCAGCAAGGCTATCATTTAATATCAAATGACAGGTTAAGAGCTTCCCAGACAAGAAAAAGCTAAAGGAGTTCATCACCAGCAAACCAGAATTACAAGGAATCTTAGAGGGACTTCTTTAAGATGAAAAAATAAAAATAAAAAAATTAAAAGATAAAAAATATGGCAATAATTATGTCTATCAAAAATCAGTTTCAATGTAAGTAGATTAAATGTTTCAATTAAAAGATAGGGTGGCTGAATGGATAAGAAAAGAACACCCTTACATATGCTGCCTACAAGAGACTCACTTCAGTTTGAAAGACACACACAGACTGAAAGTAAAGGGATGGGAAAAAGACATTTCACAAAAATGGAAACAAAATAAAACAAAAAACTGAGGTAGCAATACTTATACCAGATAAAATAAACTTTAAAACAAAGGCTATAACAAAAGACAAAGAAGGACCCAGTAATCTCACTTCTGAGTATTTATCCAAAGAACCCCAAAATGCTACTTTGAGGAGACTTGTGCATCCATATGTTCATTGCAGCATTGTTTACAATGGCCAAGATGTGAAGGCAGCCTGGGTGTATGACGATGGATGAATGAATAAGGAGGGGTTGGTACATATACACAATGGAATATTGCTCGGCCATGGAAGGGAATGGGTTCTTGCCATCTGTTGTGGCACAGATGGACCTGGAGGGTATTGTGCTGAGTGCAGTGTCAGACAGAGAAGATAGATGCAACGTGATTTTGCTTATATGTCGAATCTAAAGGATAAAATAAACAAACAAACAAACAAACTCATAGATATAGAGAACATTTTGATTGTTGCCAGATGGAAGTGGGGTTGAAGGTGAGTGAAAAGGGGAAGGGGTTAAGAAGTAAAATTGGCTGTTACACACTAGTCATGGGGATGTAGGGTATAGCATAAGAAATATAGTCAATAATATTATAATAACTTTGTATGGTATCAGATGGGTACTAGATTTATTGGAGTGATAGATGGAAGATGGGTTGAGGGAGTAGGGTGAAAAAGGTGAACTGATTAAGAAGTAAAAGTTGGTATTAATAGTTACAAAACAATCATGAGGATGTAAAGCAAAGCTTAGGGAATATGGTCAATAATATGGTAAGAACTATGTATTATGCCAGGTGGGTGCTAGACTAGTCAGGGGGATGGGTTACTTCTTAAAATATATAAATGTCTAACCACTATGCTGTACACCTGAAATTAATATAAAACAATACTGAATGTCAACTGTAATTGAAAATTTTAAAAAGGGGGAAAAAGTGAAGGGGAATAAAAGGTCCAAATGTCCAGATATGAAACAAATTAGCCTTGGGGATATATTGTACAGCATAGGGAATATAATGAACAATATTGTGATAGTGTGGTACAGTGTCAGATGGTTGCTGGACTTATCATGGTGGTCACTTCTTTAGGTATATAAGTGTTGAATGACTATGGTAGACACCTGAAACTAATATAATATTGTATGTAGCTATATTTTAATAAACATCTTAGAATTGATTATAAATTTCTCTCAAGTGATGCATATTTCTCTAAAACAAATGTTGTAAACTGGGAGCTCGCAGTTTCAATACAGCACTAGGATGTGATTTGTTTTGCTCAGCAGAGTATTAAACTTTTTCAGTGTACATTAAAAATCGAAAGAGTTCACATTTCACTTGGAAAAAAGAAACGATATTTTCAGTTTCTCTTGTAAAAAAAGAAGATCTGGATATAGTGAGTTCAGTTTCATGCCACAATTGTCTGGAGATGAGTAAACACTTACTTCAACCTGAGCATGAGCCCTTGGGGTTGTTCAAGGTCCTCATCTATCCACTACCATTCATTTGTTACCTGCCCAGATCCCTGGAAGAATTTGAGCTTGTGATTCTCATTGTAAAGAAAGTTTCCATAAGGGGATTAATCTTTTTTTTTTTTTTTTACACCTTGCTAGATGGCATTAGAATTTCCGCAGCTCATCTGATGCTGGGTTCTGGTTTCATTTGATGAACTAGGGGTGAAAGAAGGAAATTTGAGAAAGGAAGCTAACTTAGATATAATGGGAGGGGGAGGGCAGCAGGTAAGAAAGGGCAGATTTCTGTGGGAAAAGATGTTTATACACCCTTTCGGATCCTCCATTTTCAAAAAGAATATATAATTATAAATTTTTAAAAATATGATTTTTCTTGGCATTAGAAGAGGCTGAAGCAAGATCAGGGTCCTGAGGTTAAAGAATCATTAGCTCTACTGTAAATCCACCTCTGATGGGAGTGAGGAAGAAGGAGACAAGCTCTATAAGCAATCATTTAGATGGTAAACATCTGTGCTTATTACAATATCAAACATAACACCAAATATTTTACTTGTTCATAATATGCCATAATTATGAAGTAAAATATAACATGTTAATAAAGATAGAAGGTTCTATGTCAGATAACTTGATAAAATATAGAGCTAATAATATCTCAAATAATTCCTGAAATAGATCTCAAATTCTGGGAAATTATCACATGCAAACCAGTACTCATTCATCACTGCTTCAAGGTAGAACTATAGAGAGTGTGTAGGTTGATTTGAAAGGCTAAAATCTGACTTCTTGGTTTAGTAAATGAAATGTGCACAATGTTACAGATGTCATTTTAGTTATCAGCTGAGTTCTGTGACATGAACACTCAGTTTGGATGAATGCTACATTCAAGACATACGTAAATCACTTCCTGTTGTGTCTCAAGAGAAAAAACGTTTCTGATAATAAGAGGGGCCCAATTATGTCTTAGGGTAAAAACCAAACAAAATAAGCAGAAAAAAACAATACATTCCAATAAGAAAATAGCAAGAAAAATAATGAAGTACAGGGGGAAAGGTAAAATATGGCCAAATATTCTAAAGTGTACTGGTCACGACTGTATGCACTGCCAGAGTTCTAGTACACCTAACAATATCGACACTTCCTAACAAATTCTTGTGTTTCAGAAATTTGTTTCTAGGGTGATTATGTGTCATCAGAAATCAATGTCCTAATTTAAGCAAGTTATAAATGGTGTTTGAGTTCCAAGTTTAGGCCAGAGAAATCCTTTTAACAGTTAATACCTTGAAAACATAAACATACTATACAATGTAATGACTGCTGTTAACATCCTTTTCGATAAAACACATTCTATTTTCTTTCTTAGAAATCTAGAAATCTATTTTCCTTAACTGGGGAAGCAGCTTTAGTAGACTTCTAAGATTAGGGAGAAATGCAGAACACATCTCAAACTAGGGGAACAGAGGGGAAGTAGAGGCAGGAAATCACAGAGGGTAGGACTGTGGCAGCAGAAATAAGAGCTGCAACCATGGATGTGAATAGGATTTACTGAGTAGTGTTTCCAGCAAAGCTCTTTAGAGGGGACTAACTCAGCTGAGAACTTTCTGTTGGCTCTTCTTTGTTTTAATTGCCCAGAATGCAGACCTGATGGCTGGAGCTGCAGTGGCTATCTTGTAGTCATGAGCTGACTCAAAGCATAGTAGTCATGTACTAAAGACGAAGAAGGGTGAGCTTGGTAAATTTGTAGAAGTGGGAACTGTTTGACCAACCTGAGTCTGACTGCCTTTAAATTTCATATACATGAGATAAAATATACATGAATCTTGTTCACATTGCTCATATTTCGGGTCTTTGTTCCTAGTAAGTAAATACTATTGGTAAGTGATACAAAGGACATAATGAAAATTTATAGAGAATCTTCTCTTTGCTAGGCAGGGTTCTGATGATAATAAATAAAAGACATTACTCTTACTTTCAAAGTACTTAGTCTACAGAAAGCGAAGAGTTGACTATAATAATGTGGGATGAGTGCTAGTGTGTTAGGGAAGCACTTAGGAGCTTCACTCAGTTTCAGTTTGGGCTTCTTTTAGTTCAATAAAAAAAATATTGTATTATTTGGTCATGATGCTGATTTACCTAAAAAATTTTAGCATATTCCAGATGGCCAACACTGGAAGAATTAGAATCTTACTTCTCATCTTACTTCCCCAGTTTTATTCATCCCAGTGAATGACATCCCTCCCCCAATTTAGATTTTCATTTTGTCTTTGGTGATGTGTCTAGCGGTGAAGTATTTTCATTTATTCTCTTGGGATTAGTTGGGCTTTTTGAATGTGTGGATTGACTTCTTTCTTCAGATTTGAAAAACTCTGCCATTTTCTCTTCAAACGTTGCTTCTGCTATCTTTTTCTGTTCTTCCAACTGCAGTTAAATCTATATTAAACTTCTTCCTGTGTACTCTGTCACTTATGCTCTCTTCTGCAGTTTGCATCCTTGAGTCTTTCTCTGATTCATTATGGTTATTTTCTTCTAGTTTAGTAATCATTCCTTCAGCCATGTCAGCTATTGGTTGAATTCTTAATTTTGATGTTGTCATTTTTAGTTCTTGAATTTCTATTTGGTTTCTTCTCAAGTCTGTTCTGTCACTTTTTAAGAGTTTCTGATTCCCTGCTTGAAATTATTAAGACTGAATTTCATCCCCTTGAATGCAGTTGATTTACAGTCTGTGATTGAAAATTCCAAGATTGAGAGCGTTGGTTGGTCTATTTATATTGGCTTTTACATCTCCTGGTTTTGTGTTCTAATGTATCTAATCTGATCTGATATTTTGCTGGGCTGGAAACAGTATTTGTAAAAAAAACAAAAAACAAAATTTGTGGAGGACATTTTATTTCTCTAGAGAAGATTTTCTTTTGTCTTAGACACCTGTGATTTAGTAATTAAAAATCACCCTAATCCAATTTCCATGCCTGAAATTTTTCTGGGTCTCCCAGATGACTGGTAGTTGGTGCCATCTGTGCAAGAGCTGATTTGCTTCCAATTCACCTAACTCTCATGAAGCAGCCCTTCAGGGTCCCAGGCCAAGGTAGAAATGGCTCAGCAGCGTTCCTGCTCTTGCCAAACTTTAGACTCTGACTTTTAGTTCCTAAGCTTTTGAGGATGTTAAAAGAACAACTCAGCTTCTTGCCTGCCTTTCCTAGATGGGCAAATAGAGGGCAAAAATAACCTCAAATATTGGGCTCACATCTCTGGATTTCCACCCTCCTTTGATCTTAGTCTATAAATGTCTCATTTATTTGTTAGCTGTTTGGTTATCTTTAGAAGGTTAAAACAAAACATGTAATCCACCTTTGTTCGTAGTCTTCAGCAATGAGCTGAATGATCTAATCTGCCATTACCAAAAATAGAAGTCTAGTTCCATCAGTTTCTCTCTAAGCTATCTCTGGAATCCATCCAATTATCTCCATTTCACTACCAACATCCTAAACACCATTATTTCTTAGGTGGACCACTGAAACAGTCACTTAATTTCCCAGTGTCCTTGGTTGCCTCTTTGAATTTCAGGTTTCTCAGCCTCAGCACTGTGAACAATTTAGACAGGAAAATTCTAAGCTATCGTTTGGGGCATGAGACGGGGAACCTGAATACAGAATGTTCAGCACCATCCCTAGCCTCTACCCACTGATGCTAATAGCACCCTACCCCTTCCCTCCCAGTTATGACAAAATGTTGATCGACATTGCTAAACGTCCCCTCAGAGACAAGTTCACCCTCCATTGAGAATGACTGTTTAAATCCATCCATTACACAGAGACAAAAGTAAACTTAAAACTGTATATAAGTTGTTAGCTCTCCATCACTGAAAGTCTTTTAATTGGTTTAAGAAAATTATTCAAACTTCTTGTAAAGCCTTTCAAGGCCTTACATGCAAAGGTTTCTGCTTGTATTCCTAACCATGTCTCCTGTCAATTTTCTATTCAGACTTTATATTATAGTCACATTGATCTTTTCATTCCTCAAAATTTTTTACACCTGTAAGTCCTTTGTGTATGATGATCCCTTTCGTGGAATGTTTTAATCGCTTCGCATCCTGTAGATCTCAGCTTAATTGCCATTTCCTCAAATAGGCATTTCATTGAATGAATGAATGATTGAATGAATGAATGAAAGAAGCAATTTTAATTCTAGGTTGGATACTATCTTAGATGAAACACCCTTTTCAAGACCCTCTAAACAAAACAAGACAAGCCAAAACAAACAAAACCTAAGTCTATCAACTACTCTTACCCTCGCTACCAGAGCAACTTCAGATTTTTTCCTGATTTGCTGAGTCCCAGGAAACAGAGGTCTAAAAATCACCATCGGCCCGTCCTCAGGACTTTTCCTGCTCATTTCCCCCCACTAATACCAGTCCCCAGATGGTTTCATCAGTCCATGCTTTATGATCAAACTAATGGTTCCTGGGGGGATTCAAAACAAACCAAGTTCCTTTTTTTCTCTATTGTACTTATTTCCTCTACCCTTTCTCCATATTCCTACAAACTGCCATTTTAAAGCACACCCTGAAATTATACAGATCCTGCTTCTCAAACGGAATTATATCAAATGTGATTTGCTTCATTTTTAAAAATAAAGATTAATTCAACTTCCAATTCCTTCTTTCACGTTTAGTTCTGGAAGGACGGTAAGTGACAGGAGTTCTATTTAGCCCATTATCTCAAGTTTCCGCATAAGGATGCCTCTGCCTTAAGGTACAGGTTAGTTTAATTCTTCAAATCTCAGTTGAAAGAATTCTAGAGCACTCTATTCAAATGACCAGACATTTACATTAGCTAACTTTCTGGTGGAGGATCAACAATCTGCAGATGCTGAATATGGAAGGTAGGAAATAATGCCCTTTCACAATATTTTTCCACTCTTTCTGCCACAACTGAGATTATAAAAGAATGTTAACTTCAATAAAAGAGAGTTTGAATTGTCAAGACTTGTCGTAGAAAATATTTTGAAACAGTATACTGTCGTTTCGTATGTGCCGTTTATCATCATTATTTATATCAGACTATGAGAAACAGATGTAAGATGTCTGTAGATATCTCTGGGGAGAAATAAGTAATACTAATGAAATACAGATTACACTTAAACAGATAATCAAGGAATTAAAATTTATGGCACTGAACAACTCTTGGCATGGAAATGATCCACTTGAAGCTTCTGAGGACAATATGCACCTGAGAAGAAGTATCAGGATATGCTGAAAAGAGAAAAAGGGTAGTTGAACTGCACGCTCCTGAAATATTAAGATGTGGCCTTAGGAAAATCCTGAAGTACAAATGAGTCTAATTCCCATTTTCTCAATATGAATAATATATACTGCATTAATCAGAATGTAACTAGAGGAACATTTGGGAAATTATGATTAACTTATGAAAGAGTAAGTCCGATTCTATAAAGGAAAGGACACATGATGAATAAATATTTTATCTATATTTTCAGGATAAGAAACAAAAATAAATACTGACAGAAGAATGCAATCCTGGTATAATGGAAAAAATGCTGGGCTGAGGAACAAAAGCTCTAATTTCAAATATTTGTTCTGGCTCTGTGACCTTGGATAAGTCATTTATACCCCCCCCAAAAAAATAATAAAGTTTATTTTTTAGAGCAATTTTAGGTGTACTACAAAATTGAGCAGAAATCACAGAGAGTTCCCTTATACCCGCTATTGCCACAGACGCACAACCTCCCTCATTATTCACATCACCCACCAGAATGGTCCATTTGTTACAATCCATGAACCTTCACACATCATCACCCAACGTCCCTAGTTTACACTGAGGTTCACTCTTCATGTTGTACATTTCTATGGGTTTTGACAAATGTGTAACATTTATCCTCTGTTATAGGATATTAGTGTAGTACAGAATAGTCTCACTGCCCTAAAAATCCCCTATGTTCTGCTTGTGCGTCCCTCCTCCTCTCCTAACTCTTGGCAACCACTAATATTTCTACCGCCTCCATAGTTTTGCCTTTTCAGAGTCATCCAGTTGGAATCATACAGCAGGTGTAACCTTTTCTGATTGGTTTCTTCCATTTAGTAATATGCATTTAAGTTTCCTCCATGTCTTTTCACGGCTTCATAGCACCCCCCTTCCTTGTTTTATTTAGTGTTGAAAAGTGTTCCATTGTCTGGCATGTTATTTGTCTGTTTACCTACTGAAGGTTGCTTCCAAGTTTTGGTAATTTGGAATAAAGCTGTTATAAACATCTATGTGCAGGTTTTTTTGTGTGGGCATAACTTTTCAACTCCTTTAGGTAAATACCAATGAATGTGATTACTAGACTAAGTGGTTATTAATAATTTATTCAATTTCTTTAATAGATATAAGATTATTTGGATTGTCCATTTCTTCTTATGTGAGTTTTTACAGATAGTGCCTTTAAAGGAATTGGTCCATTTCCTCTAGATAAACAAATTTGTGGGCATAGAGTTGCTCATAATATTCTTTTTTTATATCCTGCTAATGTCGATAGAGTCTGTATTAATGTTTCCTTTTTCCATTCCTGATTTTAGTAATTTCTGTCTTCTTCTTTCTTAGTGTTTTCTTATAAATGTTTTCGAAGAACCAGCTTTTGGTTTCATTGATTTTCTCTATTTATTTCTCTTTTTCAATTGATTTATGTTCTAATTTTTATCATTTCTTTTTTTTTCCTGCTTACTTTGGATTTATCTCACTCTTTTTCTTCTATTTTCCTAAAATGAAAACTTAGATGATTGATTTTAGCTCTTTCTTCCTTTCTAAAATAGAGATTGAACACTATAAATTTCCCTGTAAGCACTACATCCCACATAACTTTGATAAGTTGTATTTTTCATTTCATCTAGTTAGAATATTTTAAAATTTCTCTTGAGATTTCTTTTTTGACCCATGTGTGATTTGAAGTGTGTCATTTAAACTCCAAATAATTTAGAACTCCCCAGCTATTGTTCTGTTGTTGATTTCTAGTTTAATTCCATTGCAGAAGCAGATATTATATAATTGCTCCCCCTTTGAATTTGTTAAGATGTGTTTTATGTCCCACAATGTGGTCTTTCTTGATGGATGTTTCATGAAAGCTTGAAAAGAATCTGTATTTCTGCTGTTGTTAGATGAAGTAGCCTAGAGATGTCAATTATATCCTGTTGATTGATGGTGCTGATGAGTTTAACTGTGTCTTTACTGATTTTCTTCCTATTGGATCTGTCCATCTCTGATAGAGGGGTGTTGAAGTCTTTAACTATAATAGTGTATTCATCTATTTCTCTTTGCAGTTCTATCAATTTTTGTCTCATGTATTTTGATGCTCTGTTGCTAGGCACATACACACTGAGGATTATTATATCTTCTTGAAGCATTGATCAACATGTAATGCTCCTCTTAAGCCTTGATAACTTTTCTTGCTCTGAAGTCTTCTCTGTCTAAAATTAATGCAGCTACTCCTGTTTTCTTTTGAATAGTGTGAGCATGGTATATGTTTCTCAACTCATTTACTTTAAACCTGTGTGTCTTTTTATTTAAAGTGAGTTTTTGTAGACAACATATAGTTGGGTATTGTTTTTTGATCTACACTAACAATCTCTATCTTTTTTTTTTT
>NW_017731495.1:551983-627288 GCF_001890085.2 Hipposideros armiger | reverse complement strand
TGGCTGCTGGCCGCTCACGCTGGCTGCTGGCCACACACGGTAGCCCATGGCAATCCACTGCCACAGGGACTGCAGCCCACGCCGTCGCCGGCGACTCAGGACAGCCCAGCTCCAGGTCGAGCTGTTGTTCAGCATCTTAGCTGTAGAGGGCAGTGTCACTGGCCCTCATATGTGGGATCCGAACCGTGGGCCCTCTGGCATCCCAAGCGAGTTCTTAACCATCGCGCCACTCGGCCGGCCCTACAATCTCTATCTTTTAAGTGGTATATTTAGACAATTGCCATGTAAGGTGATTATTGATATAGTGGGATTGATATCTACCATATTTGCTACTCTTTTCTATTTGTTGCCATTATCCTTTGTTTCTATTTTTGTCTTCGTCTGTTTTTTCTGCCTTTTATGATTTTAATTCAGCATTTGATATGATTTCATTTTCTTTCTTTTCTTGGTATATCGATTGTATTTTTTTCTTTTACGTTTTTTAGTAGTTGCCATAGAGTCTGCAATATACATGTACAAATAACCTAAGTCCACTTTTAAATGGCACTATATTGCTTCACTTATAGTGTAAGTACATTATAATTACAAAATATTCTTAATTCTTCCTTCCTATCCCTTATATCATTGTTGTCATTCATTTCACTTATATATAAGCATACATGAGCATTTATACATACATAAACATACACAAATGAATACATTACTGCTATTATTATTTTGAACAAATGGTTATGTGATAAATCAGCTAAGTACAAGAAAAAGGAAAGTCGTATTTTACCTTCACTTATTCATTCTCCAATGTCCTTCCTTTATATATGTATATCCAAGTTTCTGACCTGTATCATTTTCATTTTCCCTGAAGAACTTCTTTTAACATTTCTTTCAAGGCAGGTGTACAGGCAACAAATTCCCTCAGTTTTTGTTTGGGAAAGTCTATTTGTCCTTCACTTTGGGAGGATAATTTTGCAGGGTACAGAATTCTAGGTAGGTAGTATTTCTCTCTCAACACTTTAAATATTCCTGTCATTTTTTTTTTTGCTTTCATAGTTTCTGAGAAGTCAGTTGTAATTGTTTTCTTTGCTCCTCTATAGATACGGTGTTTTTTTCCTTTTTTTTTTTTTCAAAATGTTGTTTTATCTTTGATTTTCTGAAGGCTTAATGTGATATGCCTTGGTGTAGGTTTTTGAGCATTTATCCCCCTTAATGTTCTCTGAGCTTCCTGCATCTTCAGTTGAGGGTCTCACATTAATTTGGGGACATTGTCAGTCATTATTGCTTTAAATATTGCTTCTATTCCTTTCTGTCTTTCTCCTCTTTCTGGTATGCCAGTTATATGTATTGTTACACCTTTTGTAGTTGTCCCACCATTCATATTTTTTATTTTTCAGTCTTTTTTGTTTTGATTTTCCCATTTTAACTGTTTCTAATGTCATATCTTTAAGCTCAGAGATTCCTCAGATGTGCCCATGCTACTAATGAACCCATAAAAAGGCATTCTCCATTTATGTTTCAGTGTTTTTGATATCTAGCATTTCTTTTTGAACCTTTCTTAGAATTTCCAACTCTCTGTGTACATAATCTATCTGTTTGCATACATCGTCCACTTTGTCCATTAAAGCCGTTAGCACACCAATCATAGTTTTAAAACAAGTTCTGGTCTGATAATTCTAATGTTCCTGCCTTTTGTATTTTTTACTTTCGTTTTGATGCTTGTTTAGATTCTTTAAACTGTGTTATATTTTTTTCTTGCCTTTTAGTATGCCTTATAAATTTTAGTTGTAAGGCAGACATGATGTACTGGATGAAAGGAAGCCTTCAGAGTGCAGTGGTAAGGCGGGATGTAGGAGAAAGCACCCCAGAGCCCTGTGAGTAGGTTTCCATGTTTTGGCAAGCCTGTGGCCCTGGGCTGTGAACTTGACCAGTGCTTCTCAGGTGCCCCCACCCCAGGGGGTGCAGGGTGGCTGAAGGGGGCTGGAGTCATGTATTTCCCTTGTCCTACATGGAAGGCCAGAAGGGGCTGGAGTTGGGCATGTCCCTCCCTCCTTCCCCCAGGATCTGATATAACCCCAGCAGTTTAGACTCTGGTAAAATAGCTTCTTCTCAGGACATGCATTGTTTAGAAGGAAAGAATGCTCTGATATAACTCAAAATCATTCCTTTTCCCCTCCCCTTCCTGGAAACACAGGGGAGTTTTCTCTGCTACTCACTGTGAAGACCTGTTAGGGCTCCTGGAAGTTAAACTCACAAAAATGAGAAGGCTTCCCTAAGACTGGGTCCTTTCGGAGGTTTTCTCTCTCAAGGCTGGTGCACAATGCGCCTCTGGCGTTTTGTCAATTATACTTCAGGTTTTCTTATTGGTATTGGTTCCTATGTAGGTTTCTGCTTATGATTTTCTGCTTTAATAAGTTATGATTCTCTGTATCTGCCTGTCTGTCTCACCAATTTGAGGGGCAGCGGTTTACTCTGTCAACCTCACCCCTCTGACAGGTCTAAGAAGGGCTGTTTATTTTTCAGTTTGTTCAGTTTTTTAACTTGTTGTTAGGATGAAACATTTTAATCTTCTTTAAAAGGAGATTCTGCCCGAGCAGAAACCAGAAGTCAAGTGGTTTACTTTTTGGAGGCTCTGTTGCATTGTATGTAAATGAATGAGTCTGCATCCTCATTGGTAAACAACTTTTTCTTTTTTAAATAAAAGGGAAATTCAGAAAGAAGTGATGTTAAAAAGACACATTTATTTTTCATTCAAAATGAAAATTATTTTATCACATCTCATGGAAAATGTTTATATTTATCGTTTAAACTGAATACACTAAAGGACAGCAAATATGGAAGTATTTTATGTAATCCCACCACCCATTATAAGGTATTTAAAGCACCTGGGGATAAAATGTTGGTGCTATTTTAGGGGATGGGAAAATTGCATAGATAGTTAATTCTATAGTAAGTCACAATGAGAGATTCTTAGAAAATACAGAGACCTGAGATGATAGTTCACTTTTTTTAACCCTTTAATCAGCTTCTGAAAAATATAAATTTGTCCATGAGCAAAAAAACAACACAAAATTAAACTAAAATGAGACATGAATATAGGGACACTCCAAAGATACTATAAATATGGAGCTCACCAGTTTCTCATGAAAAACCCAAGAATATGTCAGACCTTCACAGACATCTTCTGCCAATATGAGTGAAAAGGAGAAGATGTGAGTGGCTATTGGGCTTTTGAAAGAAGGGGTTCATAGGGTTGAGATTCATTCTCAGTATTGAGTGGAGCAAAAGGAGGAGGAATAAAATGAGTATCTCACTGGGATGAAGAGCCAAAAGGATTTCCTGAAGATTATGAGTCAAGGGGATGAAATAGACATGAGAGCTTTTGGATGTGTATTGGCATCAGCTGTCAAAAAGTTTGCATTTCACACATTGCTTAAATTGACCCAGATTTGCAGAGGTGAAATATTGGCCTGCTACTGTTACATATCTCTTGGTTTTGGAAGACAAGGGTGTGTATGCGCAATTACTATGCAGGGGAAAACAGATGGAGGTGATGTAGACATCCAAGTGATAGGGCTGTTGGATGTTTGGCCATTGAAGCAGAAATCTTTTATCCTCCCGAACACATGGATTGTCCGTTCTCTTCTCAGAGGAACTGCCTGAGTTTCTGCTCACTATTTTTCTAGTTACTTGGAAAAAGAATTAATTCTCTTCAGAGATTGCATTATGTTGTTCATGATTTCAACTCCTCAAGGAAAACCTTCTGTCTGCAAACCCAAATAGAATAAGAGTTCCTCTTCTATGTCCCCAAATACTTGTGCATATTTGTGCCATAGCCTTTATCACTCTGTATGGCAATGAATGGGTCTCAACTTACTGACTTTTGGAGCATAAAATTTTTGGCAGAGTATTTGAAGGCATTAACTCATATCTATCAACATCTCTGTCTTCATTGAGTAGCACTTTAGCCTTGTGTTGCTATTTGAGAAGGATATTTAACACACTGATTGACACACTCTGGAGGCAAACTTCTCAAGCTCTTCAGTAAATGCACAATTTCTCAACAGTTGTGGCTTAATATTACATCTTTTACTCCTCAAGATTTGTATCCTGCAATACACCACATTATATAAGCTGTTCAACTTCTCATTTGATCTCTTTGCATATATCCTACTTTGTAATAAATATAATTTTCCAAGTGATCCAAATTATCAAACTTTGTCACATGCCTGTGAAAGATTCAGCATATACCAGTGATTGGGAACCACTGTCATATCAAAATCATTTTCTTTTTCTTTCTTTCTTCTCTCTCTCTCTCTCTCTCTCTCTCTCTCTCTCTCTCTCTCTCTCTCTTTCTTTCTTTCTTTTTTTGACTATTTATTGGGGTTAAATGAATGAATGATTTGAATTGAGCATAAGATACTATAAATATTAACTCTATATATTACAAATGGAGGAATTTAAAAGACTTTAAAAACTATGCCCATGCTACAAAAATGGGGTGTTTAGTTTTTTTTAGTCCTATAATTCTTTGACCTAAGCCACCACTAATTTTCAGAACTTTCATATAAAGATTTGGAGAGTATGATTGCTCTTTCTTCCTTTACTCTGTTCTCTTCCTTGTCTTTTGCTTGGCACAAACACCCCTTGGTTCTACCCTAAAATTTCAGTAAAACTCAGAAGTTACATAAGCGTTAGCATGAGAAACGAGAAACTTCCAAACATTAAACCTCCTTTTTTTTTTTTAGCTGAAGAATGTATTTTATGGGGTCTGCCCAGGAGAGTTCATTATTGCAAAGCTGGTTGTAGCACCTAAATAATTAACCTATGACCAATGTGCATGTGAAGTTACTGCCTTAAGTTCACCTTAGTGACTGTTTACCATTAAATTAGTAGGATAAATAATGTATGCCAAAATATAGGCCTAAGATAACACCATTAAAACGGATAGCACTTGTGCATTAATTGTAAGAAATTAAATGAAATGCAATTTCCCAAGTGCAAGCTATCCTGTGGCATAAATGCTGTGTTAGTTCTGCGGTTGTAAGGAGGAATAAATGAAGATTCTGGAATTGCTCAGCTGAGGCAATATTTAATTGAGTCAGGTGCGTGTAAAACATTGTGCCAAATATACACGGAAGAAAGGGGGAATGTCTGTGTGAAGCTTTGAAATGATTAGAAGCAAGCACATAAGAGCAGAACATTTCTTAGAAAAAAAATAGAACTATGTATTTTTGTTGTTTGTTTCTGGCAACGATCTTGAACTTTCCTTGATCTAAAATCATCAGGAATACTATCCCCAAAGAAAATCTGATTCAGTGGGTCTAGGGTGGGATCCAAGAATATGCCTCTTAAATAAGCACTGCAGATGATTCTGAAGCAAGTGGTTGGTGGACCAAATTTTAAGAACCCCAGTTCTGTGCAATTGGATGGGTCTGACCACCTGTGGGCAAAATCTCTCTCTTGTTTCCTTGTGTAGCTCTACTAGCACTTACCTTAGCGCCTTTACTAAATAAAGAGCACTTTGTGCCTAGCTCTGTGCATAGAGGGTCAATAAATCAGGTGGGTTTTGATTGCTTGAATAGAGGGAGCAGTTTTCAACACCTCACCTCTTGGTTCCTTTGCAACAATTTTAAGGTATTATGTTGACATGCTGGTGGTGACTATGATACAAAGATGTCAAATCAAGCAGTCCAAATCAAGAGGTGGGCTGTTCAATACACAATGGAAGTGGTGCTTACATGGTGAGGGTCTTAGCCTGTTTGGGCTGCTATAACAAAATACCACAGACTGAGTTGTTTAAAACCCTCCATCGGGTGCAACTGATCTCACAAAGTCATTGAACACAAAGATGCCGCTATGAAATTCGTCTTTACTGAATGAAGTCACAAACACGGCTGGTGATAGGTCATAGATAGGACAGTAGAGGGGGAAGATACAGAATTGATGAGTCACGATACTTAATTAACTGTTAGTTATTTGAAAATTTGTGTGCAATGAATCTGTGAGATCAGTTGCGCCCGACAGAGGGTTAAACAACAACAATCCATTTTTGACAGTTCTAGAGGCTGGGAAGTCCAAGATTAAGGTACCAGTGTAGGCTTGTTCTGGTAAGGGCCCTCTTCCAGGTTCATAGTGGGTGATTTCTCCGTGTGTTCTCACAGGGCGGGAGAGGGGTGTGAAGGAAAAATTCACTTCTCCTGTGTTTCTCTTTCACCCTCAAACTAATACCACACTTACACTTCTGACACCAGATGTATAGGTTTTTTCCCCACACCAAGCAATTCTCTGTGACACCATGTGGGTGTCCTACAATTCAATTCAATGCTGACACTCACTGGAGCTAGCACAGACTCCATAGGTTAAGGACTCAGTCCTATGAGACTGCTCTCACTTCAAATGGTAATCACAAGTCTTAGGTCCCCAGGTCACCCACAGCTTCGGTCTGGCTTGATTACAAATCAGAGGTTTCCATGATCTCTTCTCCCTAGATTGGGTTATTTGCTAGAAGAGCTCACTGAACTCAGGGAAACACTTAGGTTTACCAGTTATATACCAGTATAATAAAGGATAATGATAAAGGATACAGATGAACAGCTAGAAGAAGCGATAAAACAATGAGGCCTGGAATGGCCCCAAGTGCAGGAGCTTCTGTCCCTACGGAGTTGGATGTGTAGATGGATGTGTTTACCAACCTGAAAGCTCCCCAAACTTTTTACTTCTGAGATTTTAATGGAGGCTCCATCGTGTAGGAATAACCAGTCATTAAGTTAATTCCCAGCCCCTCTCTCCTTCCCGAAGGAAAGCAGGTAGAATGGAAAGCCCCAAGCTTCCAGGCATAGCTTGGTCTGTCTAGTGACGAGCCTCCATACTGAAGCTAGTCAGGAATCTTCCATAAGTCCCCTTATTAGAACAAAGATACTCTATCACCCAGGAGATTCCAAGGGATTTAGGAGCTCTGTGTCAGACACTGGTAGAAGACTAAATAAGAGAGCAAAAGATGCTCCTAGAACTCTTATCACTTAGGAAGTTACAAAGGTTTTGGAGCACTATACCAGGAACCAGGGGCAGAGACCAAGACATGTATTTGCTTTTATTTCGCAGGGGCCTAGCAAGCTTTCCAAGGCCTCTTTTATAAAGCACTGATCCCATTCAGAAGGGCTCCACCCTCATGACCTAAGCACCTTCCTAAGACCCTCCCCTGTCTTAACACAATCACATGGGACATTATGAATTTGGGGGGGACACAAACATTTAGACCATAGCAGTGAGACAGATGGGAAAGAATGTGTTGCCTTCTTTATATTTTGCTCCCACACAAGCCAACAGGGCTGATCTTCTTTCCTGGCCTAGGCCTTCCCTGAGGATGTTCTTCTGCTGTTAGAGCCAGGGGGTTACTGCAGCCCTAGTGGAGAATACAACATCAAGTACGTAGTGTCAGTCTGATGTACAGATTATATAAAAGATGGTAAGTAAGCATTTAACCAGGATTGCTAAGTGAGTCTGGGGTGGTAAGGGGAAACGTTGTACAGGAATTGCTGTTTCAGCTGAGAATTGAAAAGCCAGTGGAATTTAGCTAAGCATGGAGTGTGCAAGTGGGGATGGGTGAGTGAAATTTTCATGGAAAGCAAACTGAATATACAGCGAAGTGACTTTGAGGAAGAAAGCCTAATTTGTAACAAAAGCTGAAAAACCAGGAAGGCTGGATCCTAGAGAGTGATGGGAGATGGGCTGGAGATAAGCGGAGGCTTGTTCAAGGAGAACTTTGCAAGTCACTAAAGTTTTCAGCTGAGGGACTAGGCACTTGACAAATATTGTGACTGAACATCACGACAATCTCAAAATTGAGAAATGATCTCAAAGTTCATAAATTTCCATAAATTTGACGTGGTAGAGCCTAGTTTCATGGTAACAACACCAGTGTCCTTCATATAGGAACCACCCAGGTAATCCAAAATAATCTCTTCTCTCAAGATTCTTAACTCAGTCACATCTGCAAAGTCCTTTCGCAATATAAGGTGACATTGGCAGGTTCTGGGGACTAAGACGTGGATACGGCAGCCATTACTCAGCCTACCACAAGGCCTCTGGGTAAGTCTTACTTCCTAGTAATCAGAGAGCCCTGTTTTCAGTCTCCTCTTTCCTTGTCAGGAATGTTGGAGAGACACATTCTTTGTATGTGTCTATGGCTTTCTATTTTTTTGTAGCTATGGCTTTTTACTTTTTAAAAATTAAAAAATTTGCTTCCAGCTTTATTGAAGTATGATCAACAAATAAAAATTGTATATATTTAGGTTGTACAGTGTGATGTTTTTAAGTTGTACAATATGATGACCATATATATGTATGAGTATACTATACACATTGTGAAATGATCACCACAAAACAACTTAATTAACTTATATTAATTAATACAAGTTAATTAAGCCTATCATCTCACATAGCTACTTTTTTGTGAGTGTGTGTGTGTGTGTGTGTGTGTGTGTGTGTTGAAAACATGTAAGATCTCTTTTAGCAAATTTCAAATATGCAATATGGTGTTATTAACTATAATTACCAGAACTTAATTATCTTATAACTGAAAATGTGAACCCTTTGACCAGCATTTCCTCATTTCCCCAGCTGCTAGTAACCACCATTCCACTCTATGGTTCTTTTGAATATGACTTTCTTAGACTCCAGGCATTAGTGTATCTACAGTACTTTTCTTTCTCTGTCTGGCTTCTTTCCCTTAGCATAGTGTACTCCAGGTTCATCCCTGTGGAGGCTTTGATACCTGGAGGTGCTGCAGCCATTTCATAAACAGGAAGTGATGTCAAAAAATGAAGACCCCACACATTAAGGACAGAAGGAACCTGTGTTCTTGACAGCAATGCTGAGCTGCTGCACAGAATCTTGAACAATATGCCTCCAAATTTCTAGTTAGATAAGATCATTAACTGACTTTTCTGTAAGTTGGTATTTTACTTGCATATGAATACAGCTTCACTGCTCCACTTGACAAATAAAGTTTGGTGCTGTTTGCAGCCAGAAAAATGCTGTGATCAAGACCTTAATGTTGATATAAGAACAGAGACTTCCAGAGATAGAAGAGAATGAAGAGAACATTTAGGATCAGTCTTTTTGTTTTAAAGATTACTAATTTGAGGCTTTGAGAGGATGATAGATTTCTGCAAAGTCAACAGCCAAAATTAGTTCACAACTGGGATTACAATTTTATCTCTTGGCCCCTGGTTCAATATCTCCCATGAAACCTTGGAACAATTGAAATGATAGCTTTGAGGGGGAAAAAAAAAGCAGCAAAGAACAAACATGCTATGCTTTCCCTGGGATGCAGGGTTTCAGCAGGTTTCAAGTTCTTCTAATATAATATAATTTAATGGGGAGAGCTCGTGACATTAAGAGGCAAAATTTATATTTAAAAGTTTAAGATCACGACATTAAAACACAAATACCAAGAGTAACTGATGGTTGTTATTATACAAGAACAAAGAAGTTGATTCTCTGGAATTAAAGGTGGTTTCGTGTCATTGTTGCTTGTGGGGAGGAGTTGGCACCTGGATTTCTTTTTTTCTCAGGACAGTTTTATCCAAATAAAACACGGTGTGTTTCATCACCCATAATGGAAAGTGCCCATCACTCCTTGAACATCATCATATGGTTGGTGGCCGGTGGATAATGGAGCACTGAGTGTCAAGGTGACTGGCTTTCAATGCACACAAAACTAAAAATTATAGACCTGTCATTCCAGAGGCAGGCCACAATTAGCTGTCTATGCAACTTGAAATTTCCATTTTACCAGCTGAGTAATCAGTTGACTAGAGTTTCTCATTTTGGATGCATTTCTAAGCCTTTTGTGTGCCAGTCTTTTAAAATGTGGATTCTAAAGTAAATAAACCGTGCACTTAATCAGATGTATTTTTTTTTAGAAACACCCCTTTTCCACACATATAGGCAAACCCCAATATTGTTATAACAGTAACAACAATAACATGACAAGACAATTTAAGACTTGGGTATTTTACTTATGGATAGTAAAAATTCAAGCTGAAAAATAAGAATCATGCCTTAATATCTGGAAGTCTAGGGTTGAGAAAGAGAAACAGATTTTTGGCAGCAGGTAACTTGATAAGGTCACCAAGTAAGTTAAATCAGTACAAGCAAAGTTTGGGAATTTCAGTCTTGGAAACACTCACTGACTCAAAACTGTTCATTTACCTGTTTTCTGTTTAGATTTGGTTTCTAATTATATATCTGAATTCTAGCTTTCCTCTGCCCTAGTCTTTTAGAGCTAGTAAAAATGATGCCAAAGCGAGGTCTATTGCAGTTTTCATTCAGTTGTTACAAGTGCAACACAACTCAGGACTCTACAGTCTCCGATCAGATTCTGGACCCTGGGTGGTCTCTACCGTCCTTGTCCCAGTTCACATTACTCTCTCCCTTCTTGGACATTACTTGTCTAAGTTTAAATTGCTAACCGACGAATGCAAGGGAAGTTGACAATCAATACGAATTAAAGAAAAGATCAGAAGCCTTTGAGGGAGATTCTCTCTACAAGTCTTGGGCAGCTCATGATTTTATTTAACTCTCTATCATGGTTTTGACTATTGGAAATGTTGGGCAAATTTACATGGAATAGAAGAGATTTGCCTGGCAGAGTAAAACTCCTAAATTTATATTGTATTGAAATACGTCCTAATGAGACTGTTGATGGTGAAATATTGACTATTCTATTGTTTTGAATGACTGAAATGTCATATTTTACTGCGAATTGATTTCTGAGCCTCAGTCAAGGAGTGATTGAATTTGCAATTAGAGTCACTCTGTTGTATAACTCACATTATGCAAAGATCATTCTGAAATAGCAACTGAGATATAACCCAGGATTTGGTGCATGCTTTATCTTTAATTTCTCATTTTTGGGGATGTATATTCAGTTTTTAAAGGACCAAAAGACTTTCTTTTTTAACTACAGAAGAAAAAAAAAAAAAGGATACAATCTAGGACTACCAGAGGCCTGACTATCTGTTTTCTAAGAATCTAAACCTAGTAATTAGTTAATATTCTGTCTTCCATTTAGAAAAATAGTAAGCTTTGTCATTGATTCCTAATGATCAGTACAAAAAGGGGAAGGCTTTCCAAAACCCAGATAGAATCTCTTTAATTCCAAAAGTGTCCATTTAAGAAATATAAACTGTGACGATAAGCAAAGGCTATTTGCTCTAAAAGGGAGCATTTTCAAATGAACAGAACAAGCAAATGTGGACTTAATTAGGTGGAGTCAAATGACTATTAATTATTCACCTTTCCAGGGTGAGAATGGCATTGTTGCTAAAGAAATGAAATAAGGCATGCTCTTGGCTTCTTTCCCTTCCTTTTTGTTGCTGCTGCTCTGACCTGAACTGGTTGAAGATGTGCTAGCAGGAGGACAGAATGAAAATTGGTCCTCCCCTGCACAACTGGGAGTAGGATTGTCTTTGGAAAGTGTAGTATCCGCTATTGAAATAAAATGTTATTGACTATCTGCTTTGAGACATAATAAACTTTCTTATGTTTGGAATATACACATGCTCCTATGTATATAATCTCTTCTATCATCTCTTTAATGCTTTAAAAAGAGCTAAATAAAGTTTGTTCTCATTTCCAGAGTTCCATCTTTTCCAGGCTTGGGGATCTGTAGCCAAAGTGGCCAATAATTCAAATTGATAATAATCACACCAGGACTAAATCTGTTTACTTTTGCATAGTCTTTTTAAAAAGCATTTGTTAAGTATCTGCTTCCTTACCCAGATAAGATTGCTTAATACATATGGCCTACCAATGAAATATACTTAAAACCAGTGCAGCAAATAATTAGCACTCATCTGAGTACCAAAAATGTGTTAGTTCTAAGTGGCAAAAGTGGGGTCTGAAAGAACCTAGGGATAAGATTAGCAAATTTGGGTTCTAGCCCTGAGAGTGATAGTTACTATTTGTTACCTTCCTCTCAATATTGGTCAAAATATTTGTCAGTGTGTATGTGTATACTGGGTGGCGGTGAGAGTGTGTGACAGGATGGGGCTCGAGGGAGTAGAAGGAGAGAGAAACTCTCACCAAACCTGAATATTGCTTCTAAGAAGCAAAATGGCTTTGTTATCCTGTCTACGTTCTAATTATCCTCATACTCCTCACTTTTAATCCTTTAGGTAACTGCATGTTAACTGCCTTTTATAGCTGAGGCAACTAATAGCCATGAAAACAAAGTGATTTGGCCCAAATTGGACAGCTTGTCAATAGCAAAGCTGGAACCAGACTTTAAGTCTCTGATTTCCTGCGTCGGATACATTTTTTTCCTAAATGAGTTGTTTTAACCATGGGACTCTGAAAATAAACCATCTTTTCAAAGTAGCACTGCATCCTTGTGTGTTGCTTCAAATAACATTTTAAAGGTTGAAATAACTATATCATCTTAACAAGTCCATTATAAATTTTGATCCAGTATAGGAAAATATGATTTACTTATATGTTAATGAGACCATTTTATAAATTCCATGACTACAAAGGAAAAGAAATGTAGATATATAGGATAAGAGCCCATTCTTTATTTAAAAACATATTTCATTGGGGGGGCGGTATGTAAAAAATAGAATAGGAGTCAAAAACACTGAACCAACTTGTGCAATGGCTGTTTTGGTAGGTTTCCTTGGTGGAGCTGGGAACTGTTCAAAGAAATATGTATTTGTAGACATGTGGCAGAAGTTTGCCTTCAACTGAAATCAGCTGATATTATTTTTAAAAGCAATATTCCTTTTGGTAAAGTTTAGGAATCGTGTAACAAACTGTCTCTTTCTTTGGGAGAGGAGTCAAATTAGACCAGCTTTCTTACAAGATTGAAAGAGTTTTGAAAAATACTGTGAATCACAATAGATAAACATTCTATTTCTACTAAAATACCAGACTTTTAGCCTCTAAGGGAAATTTCAATATACCTCTGTAAACATATATTTTTTTCATATTGGTTGCTACATTAGTAAGAAAGCTAGGTCAGTTGTAAACGAAATAAATGCAATGGGGAAAGCTATTTATGGACAAATGTAACGAATACATTAAACTCCAAATTAGTTCAGTCCTAATGTATTCTAGTTCTCTACCAAATCTCAATTGATTACTCTTTTGTAAAAGACTTTTTGTATTTTATAACTCGCTGATGTTATGGTGTTGTTTTTCAGGGGGAAAGTACCGTTGTTTTTTTTTGTTTTGTTTTTTTAATCAATGAACTAGAGGTTAACCAAATTTTATAGCTGAAACTATTTTTTGCAGATCCAGAATTATACCATTACTATAAATTATCTTAAAATTATACGTACATAAAGATTGGCCATTTAATGAATGTATTATTCTTTGTTAAGATTATAGGTGGGCTTGTATTCCACACTAAAGTGGTCATAAATAATAGAATGACTGCTAAGTCAGGTTAATTTTAAAAGCAGAGTTTTGTGGTGCATGTTAAATACCATTATTCTCAGTCCTCTAGTTAAACAAGCAAACAAACAAAAATCATGTAGCTGTAGTTTATCTACCCCCCTCAAAGCCCCCCCCCCAATTCATCTGGCCAAGTTTTGTGGGGCTCTTTCTTTTCATGAAAATTATTCTATCACATCGTGTACATGTATCCGTCATTGGATCTGAACTGCATCTGAATTATATATACCTCGAATAGGTTTCCCAAACAGGAGAAGCGAAAACGTTCCCCTTCTGAATATTTTAGACTTGTATGAGTTCTCTAATATTTTTGTTTTTGTGCAAGGCCGCTTGTAAGGAGGACTGGAGCCTTGAATGCTGACAGCCTCCATTAGCATTAATGCTGTTCTCTTATCTCCCCTCGCTCTCCTCTGCTCCCCCCTCGCTCTTTCTTGTCTGACGGTTCCCTGACATCGTTGACAAGGCTGACACCACCAATCAGCTTCGACTCAGCAAGGTCACTGTTCAGACTTGACTCGTGATTGGCTGCTGCGCTTCAGCGTGTTATTACTGTCTGATTTGATCGGAGGTAGGGGGTGGTCTCCAATCAAACAGAGAAAAGGTCCTAGAGAAGGTAATTAAATCCTGTCAGAGGCAATTATCGGTTCCAGGGCCATGACTCTGGCCCTGAATGCAGATGATCTGAAACTGTATTCTTGTAGAAATTCAAGAGTGCTCCTGGCATGGTTCAGCTAGGCATAAAGGAAGCAGCAGGCTTGCTGCAAACAATGCAGCTCTGTATTTTGAACCTTTCTGCCTCTTTTCCCCTTTACCCGAAGACTTCTGTTTTTACTGATCAAAAATATTCCTTTTCAGGTCACAGTCTAATTAATTTAATGGACAAGGTTTTCCTTTCTTGTACATAAATAATGACAAGTTTTACCAAAGAACTTTTGCCCCCAACAGGGCTGTAACAAACAGCCTTTAGCAAGGCAAACTAAAGCATTTAATGAAAGGACACCAATCTGTAGTTTAGACCAAGGGAGAAAAAGATTTAATGCCTCTAACATGGATGTTCTGCCTGAGGTGTTTATACCTTACATGCACATGATGGAGTTTGCTGCTGTGACAAATCTAGAAGTTTCTCCAAGGTAGCCTAGTGACGGCAGAATGCATTTAATGGCTACAGTTTTTAAAGGACAGAGAGAAGCTGCAGCAGATCTCTCAGTAAGTGAGGAAAATCCCATACTTTCCCCCCTACCTCCCAAATATTTAGGAGTGCTAAATTTTTAAATTGAGGCCTGGAAAATGAAAACAGAAAGAAAGGAATGCTGTGTTTTTAACTGAGAAGGGAAAGCAAAGACAAACGCCATAGGTGCACTTTTGCTCATAAAGCTGTAAGACTTCAGTTTTGTTTCCTGCATGATTTCTCTTAAACTGTTATTAATATGCTTTGTAACATGTGGGTTTTTTTTTTTTGCCCAAGAACCCAGCACTAAAATGTCAACCCCTCTCCAGATTCTGCATAATATTAATTGTTCTCAATAGTATCATCAATAAGTTTGGCTTAAAAATTTTCGATCGAGTATGAAGGTATACCATAAAGTTTCTATATCCTCCGTCTCTTGGCTTGAAGAGGCTTTATGAAATATTGCACTCAATAAACGTCAACTTTCCAAATGAAGAGCCTTCATTCCACCCTTTGTGTTTTATGAGCACGGGTATTATTTTTCAAGAATTAAGATGTTCAAAACACCATTAAAACAATTTCTGTTTTGTTGCTGATGAAACAGATTAACCACTAGGGTTTCTCCCGAGGGAACAGTTAACTTTCCTCTAATCTTAGTTGTTTTCTTTGTTTCGAAAACACCCTATTTCTTAATATTCCTGACTTTATTTGTTTTCTTGAAACATAAAAGATGGTTTAAGCAAAACATCATTAAAAAAAAAAAGTAGTCCCTGCTACTAGTCCATTAATCAGGATGAGATATTAGGTCGGGAAAGAAATCGGGGGAAGAAGATGTTAGAAGTAAAAGAAAACTGCTTTGGACACTGGTCAGTGGAATTAAAAAAATATATATATCTCAAGTCCAAATCTGCACACATGATGGTGAAAATCATGTTTAATTCATCCCATATTGTCTTTTTTGAAACGTCAAAGGCTTCATCAACTTCCTTAATAAAGATAAAATAGATATGTAGATAGAAGCAAACTGCTCACAGATCTGGCAGCGTGTTAGATCATTTTAGAACTAAGGTTCACTGCTATTACAGAACTATTTTGCTTTTCCGCCATCTGAGGGATAACTCTGTCTCATTTTGGAGCAGGGGTGTTTATTTTTCTTTGTCCAATCACTGTATACTATTGTGTGGTTAGATTATTTGGTTTAGTTTTTGTATTGAAGGGGTCGCTGTTTTAATTGAAGACATCTCATGTGGAAAAAAAAACTTTATCTGTGAAGAAAAGGAACAGTTTTTGTAAGAAAAACAAAAAAAACCTTCAAATATTTTCCCTTAATAAGTAAGATCAGTGCACCGAAAAGAGAAAAGAAAAAAGAAAGAAAATTAGACTGGATTACATGTACCTAGTTTACTGAAGAGTCCTCTGTGCTTAAGGCATCATCATTCTTTTTTGCCCCAGATGCATCTTTCAAGCTTCCTCACTAGAGTGGGAGCTACTTGAGAGCAGGAAGGGTGTCCTACTTCGTGTAGTATACCCTGAGAACCAGTAAATAGAAAACTGTATCATTCCACAGACATTTATAGGACATCCCATATGGGCTTCTGTGAGGTGGGACCACTCCCAAGTTGAAATCCTGAAAATGATCAGTAACTATATAGTAACTTTATTTAATCAGAGAAGGGGACTAACTAAAATGTCCTGTTGTGGAGTGGACAGCTGTTACCTACATGTAATTGGTGCTCTAAATAAAGATGGAAGCTTCTTTATGCTGTTATTTAATCCCTTGACCATTTAAGCACCAACCATTAGAACTGATTGCCTTAATGCAAAATAGCTGAGGTCATCAGAATTCTAAGGGTGGGCTGTCTGCAGGATGTATATTTAAATGGTTTGTAAACAGAACTCTCCAGGGACGGTATGTTGTGTTCAATATTAAAATATATTTTAAAATTCGCAATGTTTATGCAAAACCTAGAAAATAATTCATATTTATCTTCAATTATTTTGATCAATGTTATTGGAACAAGAAGAGAGGGTTTGCCTTTTAACTGGTCATTTCCAGGTTTCTGGTGAGATTCCTAGTACCACCACTGCAGAAGTACCCTACCCAAACATAACCCACCGGGGTTCATTCTCAGGATGGTGCATATGGGAACAATAATTTATGAACAGTAATAGTAGCTGGGTATGCAATTGCACACCCAACACCAAAATCAGTATAACCCACTGATTACTGAGTGCCCTGAAAATACTTGAGTAAATAAGATAAAAGCCATCTGCAGTTCCTTATTTGTACGTTGAAATTCCTCAAAAGCAACTGAAAAAAAATAAATAAAAGGAAAGAATGACTTGAAAATCACTATTAAGCAATATCTACTAAGAACTATGTATTTTTTAAAAGGGGAGCTGGCAGTGAAAAATTAGCTTGCCCTTACCACATAGGGAATGCAAAAAATTAACTTTCACTGCTCTGTGTTGTTGCTGTGAATTCACTGTGTTGCAAGCTGCGTATTCACCCCTCAAGGGATCTGAAAACTTATCAGATTTTATTAATTTATTGGCTCTGCGCTGAGGTGTATTGTAAACCAATTTCAAGTACTTCATTTTGGTATTTATTCACTGCTTACTGAAAGAAGCCGCCTTTCCTACAAACCCCGAGGGTTTCCATAGTCAGTTATATTGTGGTTTTCCTCAACCTGAGGATATGAAATCTAAATACATTTAAATATTTTATTTGATGTTTCTTAATGGGTGTCACCTTCATTCCTGATTTGCAAAATTAGGGACACATTCATTCTCTCAGCAGGAGCATCAGGATTGCGGATGGAGGCTGTGACTGAGGAACTATCCCCCCTTCCTATTTATAGGAGATGCCAATTTTACCTCCCTCTTCTGGAGACAAACATCTGGAAATGTAGATGGTAGAGATGCTCATTTTACAATGAGCGTGAAGTTGACCATCAAGGTCAGAGAATGGTGGGGAGCCCAGGAGAACCATGGTTTAAACCCAGGAGATCTGAAGGCCAAGAAATGGGGGGAAAAAAAATGGCAGCACTGAAGGGACTGCTGGGAGAGAGGTGAGGGAGGGGTGAAGGGCGAGAGAAGGAAAAGAAAACCTCCCTGGTAAATGGAAGGGAAGAAAGGCACCTGGCTGAAAGTCACAGGGCTTAGTTCTACAATAGATTGGGTTCTGTCCTAATGAGCCACTGGGAATATTAGCTGTGATCAGTCCTGCTCAGCAGTTGCTCCATTTCCTTCTCTCTCTGATAAAATACAGGATCCTCAGTTAAACCTGAATACCAGACAAATAATAAGGAAGGTTTAAGTAAAAATATGTCCCAAGTATTGCATGAGACATGCTAAAAAATGATTCCATGTTTATATGTGAGATTCAAATTTTATTGGTATTTTTCTTCCCTAAATCTGGCAAATTTACCCACCTGCCCCACAACGATATCTGCAGCCTAGGGCAGGCAGATGCAGAGGTTCTCCAAACATGGGGCTGATGTCAGCGTCAGTATGAAAATTGCCCCTTGATCAAATTTCTGCTAAGAACTTTAAGGATAGTTTATTTCTTGCTTCTTACCTCTGTCATCTTTAGACACCACTACAAATGTTTTCTCTTTCATGTTCTAATACCTAAATTCCTCTGTTTATCTACTGCCCCCGTCCCCCCCAAGTAATCATTCCCTTCCTTTCCTTTTCCCATCTCCTTACACAGTGTCCCCAGGAATCCACAGTCCATTACTGAACTGACAAAGTCCTCTTTATCTAAAAAGGATGGAGTCTCCTCCTATCTTAATGGAAACCCCACTCTTCCTTTGTAGCTGTTTTGAGTGGAGGCTACTTTTTGTGACATACTCCAAGAACTGTGGAGGGAATTCTCACTGCTATTACTTCCATATCCCATGAAAATTCTCTCTCTCTCTCTCTCTCTCTCTCTCTCTCTCTCTCTCTCTCTCTCTCTCTCTCCTCCTCCTCCTCCTCATCCTCCTCCACTCTCTCTCTCCCCCTACACCCCGCCACCTTTGTCTTTGTCCCTGTCTCTCTGTCTGTTTCTCTCTGTCTCTGTCTCAGGACATTTCCACTTTGTGAACAGGCTTAGTACAATATAGTTGATGAGAAATAGAGACCACACAGAGCAGAGACAAGCAGACCCACTGACATCTAACTACCAGGCAAGTGAATGAGACCATTCTAGACCCTCCAGCCCCAGCAGAACTGCAAACCAGCTATAAAGATCAGTGGTCCCATCTAAACCAGGAGAACTGCCCCAGCATTTTTGGTTGTCCCAGTCATCCCATCCAGCTCACAGAACATGAGCTAAACCATAAATATTTGTGACTTCTGCCTCTAAGTTATGGGGTGATTAAGCCACAAAATTTAGATGAATGCTTTGGAATCTGGCTCACCTTTTTCTCTTTGTGTATGAATTCCACCATTATCCTTGAGAAATTTCATCATCCAGATAGAGATTTTACGGACATCCTTTCCTTCCATGATTTGGCTTCTTCATCTTTAAAGGAGTTCACCTTCATCTTAAACAAACAAACAAAAACAAACAAACAAACAAGTAGAGCTAACATGAAGGATTAGGGTGTGGAGAAAAAGGCTGACAAGGGTAAAGGGGAAGAGGACCGCGTCTCCAGGTTGTGATTTATTTACAGAGGTGAAACCCTTTTTGGATTGACCCCGTAACTGATGACAGGCAGGTGGGAAACCTTCTGTTAAAGGACGAACATGTCTAGACAATTTAATCAAACTTTTCTGCCTAAAGACTATCTTCTCCCTAATCCTCCATGGGCTGTGTGAAAGAATTGGACAATTGTGGTCAAGGTTTAGTTGACATAGGTGGTAATTAAAAAGTGTCTGTCACGACAGAGTCTCAAAACAATCTAACAGTTGTGTAATAACAGTGAATTGTTTTCAGTTAATTGACACCTTGAGGTCTGAGGCTATGTGGTGCCAACAGACATAGTTCAGTGGCTTCCAGGGATTTGATGGGAGTGAGGAGCCCTGAGTGGCAGTAGATATGAAAAGTAAGGAGTAATATGAGGATGATGGGGCCGTGGAGGTATATTCTGTGAGCTAGTGACCTGATGAAGAATAGGCATTAACAGTGGAGGGAGACGCTGAAGGAAAACGCACACTGCTAGACATTTCGCTAATCTCATGGAACAGCAAATCCAACTCTCTGGGCCTCCTTTTTCTCCTTTGTAAAATCAGTAGATTGGACTAAAGCTTGGACAGCACGTTTTTCACATTTACCACCATTTTCCCTCTCCGTGGCCAGGCAGACTTTGATAACCAATCATATCCCACTGGCCTGTTCAGTGTGGATGTGGCTTCTGAATTTCTTTCAGTCCAACAACCCAGGCAACTCAATTAATACATTAGAGGTGACATATGAGATAAAAATTTATTCCTTTCTCCTAGACTAGATTATCTCAAACAACTTTTGCAGCGTTAAAATTATTTCATGCCTAATGTGGAAAAGGCTAAATGCTTCCTTCCATCTCTGCTTTAGAGAGATTGGAACAAACTGTGGCATATTATAACCTGACCACTCACATCAAATTACTTGAGGTTCCAGAAAAAAAAATCGGCATAGATATTTGTTCTCTTCAATCTGTTTTTCAAAATCCTAAACACAGAAAAACAAAAAGACATTTAAATTTAATTTTATCAAGATGAAGGGGAAAATTTATTTTTGACATGTCTAACCACCACATTATCAGATATATGTATTTCAAGGACCCAGCATTCAATTTTGTGAGCTCTTTTCTTTCCCATATATGTCATAGTGTAAATACATTTTGAAGATACAGTTTTTGCTGCTGTTGTTGTTTCATTGGATTTTTCTTAAAGCCGAACCCAAATCTAGCCTTGAAAACAGAACAAAAGTCTCCTCCAAACACAAAATTAACCCTTTTCTCAAAGATGATCTGCATTTCTCCTCTTTGTTCTGACAGAAAGTGGCACTTCCCAAATTACGTGTGGAAAATTGTAGAGCAGGGGTGACACTCAGTTTTTAATAAAAGCTTATTAACACATCTTGAATAACCTTACCCTCTGCTTATGACACCAAAGGTTGCAGAAATGTAGAATGTCATGTTTTGAATTCTGTTCTACCAAACAACCTTGAGAAAAGCCAATATTAAATATATGGAGGGTGCCAAAAAAAACGTATACACATTTTTGAAAGGAAAAACCCGTGTTAAAATTGTAATACGCTACCATTCATTTGATTAACGCCATCTTTTGAGCGAACATCATAGTACACATTGCTACCATAATTCAATTTAAAGTATTACAGAGATAACATCTCTTAAAATGTGTACATTTTTTTGGGCACCCCTGGTATATTGAATATATAGTTGAAATATATGAAAAACCTCTCTTCCTAAGCTAACGGGGTTTTTTGGTCATTTTACATTTTAAAAATAGCTTTTGTTCTCCTCATAAGTATAACCAATGCTCACTGTGGGCCACGTGGAACACAGAAAACAGAAGGGGAAACAGTGACTCATATTTCTTCCACCCGAAAGTCGCCGTGCTTGTCACACTTTCATGTCCTTTGGTCCTTCCTTCTTCCTCCCTTCCTCCTCCTTTCTCTTTGGCTTCATTGAACCATCTATTGTTTTTTTTTATTGTCTCTGTTTTACCTTCAGCAACACGCTAGAAAAACACCTCAACATAAATACATATTCCTTCTCAATAATTTTTTCGCTGAGGTAAATCTTACAGTGAAATATGCTGTAAATTTTATGAGTTTTATACATGTAGATAGCCATGTAACCAACAGTACAATCCAGACATAGAACTATTCCACCCTTCAGTCAATTCCTTTCTCTAACATCATTCCCAACACTAACCCTAATATAGCTAATGTTTAGTTTTGCCTGCCTTGAACTTATTTCAATGGAAGGGTACAGTATGTAGACTTTTGGATTTGGCTTAGTTTGCTCAGCATAACGCTTTTGAGTTTTGTTCATGTTGCTGCACAAAGTAGTTTAATCATTTTTATCATGGAGGTGAATTTCACTGTATGACTATGCCACAGTTTGGTTAGGTTATCTATTCTCCTGTTGATGAACATCTAAGTTACTTCCAGTTTGGGGCAATTTTGACTAAAGCTGATGGAAACATTCTGGTCCGAGTTCAACAGTTGCAGAGTATCCCATTGAATTTATATACCACATATACCTTCACTCAACCCCTCTGTTGGTCAGTAAGTTATTCCCTGTTTTTCACTATCATAAAGAATGCTGCAGTGGAAATCTTTGTGGCTTTGCCTTTTTATTTTGGTAAAATATGCATAACACATTATATCACTTAACTATTTTTAAGTGTAAAGTTCTGTGACATTGAGTGTATTCGTATTGTGCACCCATCAGCACCATCCATTTCCAGAAAATCTTCAGGGTCCTAAACTGAAACTATACCCTTTAAATAATAAGTCCTGATTCATCCCTCCTCACAGCTCCTGGTAATCACTGTTCTACTTTTTGTTGAGGAATTCAGCTATTCTAGGTACCTCATATAAGTGGAATCATGCACTATTTGTTCTTTTGTGTTTGTCTTATTTCACTTAACATAATGTTTTCAAGGTTCATCCATGTTGTAGCATGTGTCAGATTTAATTTCTTTTCAAAGCTGAATAATATCCCATTGTATGTACATATCACATTTTTAAAATCCATTCATGCATTTGATGGACATTTGGGTTGTTTTCCATTTTTGACTAAGGTGAATAGTGCTGCTATGAACATCAGTGTCTATTTTCAATTCTTTTTGGGTATACCCGGAAATGGAATTCTTAAATCAGTAATTCTATGTTTAATTTTTTGAGGAACTTCTATACTGTTTTCCACAGTAGTTATATCATTTTCCTTTTCCACCCTGCAGAATTCACAAGGGTTCCAATTTCTCCACATCCTTTCCAACACATTATCATTATTATATTAATAGTAGTAGTAATAGTAGGAGGAGGAGGAAAAGGAGGAGTAACAGCCATCCTATTGGGTGTGTCTCAGTGTGATTTTGACTTGGCGAGTTTTTGTACCTAACTTTGAATATATTCCTTATTATGTGTTTAGGTGAACTTTCTAAAAATATAATTACTGTGTACAAGGTTATGTCCATTCTGAAGTCTCCTAATATGCTTAGCCACATTCCACTTCAGAAAGGTTATGGTGGTCTAATCGATCAGCAGAGATATGAATTGTTTTAAGTTTGGTTTGTAATTTTATAAAAACAAGTGAAAATGATTCTAAATCACTTGCTTGGTTCCTAACATCTGGATGTTTTGCCTTTATTGTGACAAGTATTCATTTGTTTAGAAATACTCATATGTCCATATTTTGCATACCGGTGATTACCTATGGTTGTGTCAATGGCCACGATTAACTATCTATCAATAACTTGAAACCTTTTATCAATTAACTATTCATCCATATTTTGTAGATCGTGCCTGCCTTATTCTCCCTGTTCTCCATATAGCTCTTTGTCATCGTACAGGGTCTTGGTAAGTAACAGTAACAATAATTATTCCTTGTATTTGCATAGAGCTTTAACTATTCACACACCCTAACTTCCTGGAGTGTCATAAAAACCCTGCCAGGTAGGTAGGTAGGTAGGTAGGTAGGTAGGTAGGTAGGTAGAAAATATATTCTTCTTTTCATTATTATAGGTGAAGAAACAGATGCAAAGAAGTTAACCGTAAGGCCAGCTAGCTATTATTGTTAGTGGTATAGTCAGGGTAGAGACTGAATTTCCCAATTCCTATTCAAAGCTCTTTCTTAGACACTACACAACCTTCTATATATGTATAAAAGGAGTCTTTTTTTAAAACACTATATGTATAACATTTAATGTAAAAAAGCGAGCTCAGAGATAACTTGCCACTTTGTCAGGCTCACCACATATAATTTTGATTTGATGCCAGCATCTAATGAGGATAGGCATATAATTTCATCATTACATTGAAAATAGACATTTCAAAACAAGCAAAGTAGACAAATTAACTCATTATGGACAGACGATAGTTGTTATTTTCAATTACTTCTTGGGTTCTTGTCTCGATAATATTTTACAGTTGCAACAGTCTATTATTTGCTATCCAAAAAGACATCTGACCTCTAGGGCAGGGAAAAAAATTCTCTGTGATGCTTTTTTAATCATGCAAAGTTTATTAACATGAAAGTTGCTATGCCTTTAAAAATTAAAGTGAGAGCTGAAAAAAAAATAGAATTCAAAATTTTAAACTTACGTTCACTATCTCAGCATGAACAAAAGGCAAGAGTTTTCCAAATTCTGAGCCTAGCTGCTTTCTGGAGAAATGGCATTCCTGCACAGGTGTCTGCTGACTCAGTTTTAGATTTGACTGGGCAACCCTGTAGAGGTAAAGAAATTCCTAGCTCAGGGCTGCCAAACATGAAATCATTCTTTAAAAAGAAGTCTTTAGAGAATTCCAGGATATGAAATAGAGAAATATGGAGCAAACATTGTTGAAGCAGGGGTGAGAGGAGGCTGACTCCCTATGCCCAAGATTTATTCCCATTCATTCATTCATTATTGAGCACCTGCTATGCTTGGTGATGGAGACCCATGGGAGGTAAAAAAGAAACAAGGTCCCTGCCCTCAAGAGGCTTACAGTCTAGAATGGGAGACAGATATTAACCAGATAATCATGCTATCAAGTGTAAAATTACAACTCTGACTATAACGCACCGAAGATGTACATAGAGATATATATAGTAAATGATAATGGGAGGGATGGTCCAATCGAAGAGGTCAAGGAAGCCTTCTCTAAGGAAGTGGTGCTTGAGCTTGTATCTGAAAGATGAATAGAAATTTACTAAGTAAAGATGGGAATTATGAATATGTTAGGAAGAAGCAAAAGTATGTACAAAGGTCTGTGCCTAGAGGGAAGAGGAACTGGAAAATTAAAAAAAAAAAAGTGGTCCTGGATTAGGTAGGAACAAGAAAGAGAGATATAGAAAGAGACATGGCTAGTGGGGCACATAAAGGTCAAATCATGTAGGGGACGGCTGGCTGTGTTAAGGAATGTTGTCTTTGTCATAAGACGATCACTCTATTGTGGTGCGTCAAACACCTTGGGGAGGGGACAGGCAGTGGATGTGAGCAGAGAGGTCGGTAGCTTGGTGTACTGATGCAGGCAGAAGAGCACAAAAGGAATGGTGGAGGAAATGCAGAGGAGTGGATGGATTAGAATTGCTTAGGCAGCAAAATTCACAGGACTGAGAGGATATTAGGGTAGGGTGGTGAAGGGGAGTTAGATAGTAGGAGCAGGTTTCTGGCTTGTGTGATAGGGAATGCAGCTGATGGGTGTGGGAAGGTTTGTTCCTCTAGAGAAGGGGTCAGCAGACTGTGGCTCGTGAGCCACATTGTGTTTTTGAAAGTACAGTTTTACTGGAACACACTAACGCTCATTTGTGTATCGTGTACGGTTGCTTTTGTGCTATAAATGCAGAGTTGAGTAGTTGTGACCGAGCCTGGCTCACAAAGCCTAAAATATTTATTATTTGGACCTTGACAAAAAAGTGTTTGCTGACCCTGTCATTAGAGAGGGAATGCTGGAAAAACATGAGATTGGGAGGAAGATAATGAATTTGATTTGATACGTGTGTGATTGACGTGCTTTGAGCCAAGAGATGAAATAGGAAGGTATATAGGTGACGTTAGAGGTGGTATAAATGTATCTGTCAACTTATGAAGGTTGTAATGGAAGTCATGAAAAAGAATGAGGCCAGCCAGGGGGAGATTAGAGTGAGAGAAAGAGGAGATCTAGGATAAAGCCTGGAGAAACGCCATCATTTGAGGGCCAGGTAGAATGCTGGTTAGAGACAATATGACACCAAAGAATGTGGCATTACAGAAGTCAGGTGCATTAGTTTCGTAATTGTGGATACAGTACCACAACTGGGTGGCTTAAAACCAAATATTTTCTCTCACAGTTCAGGCAGCCAGAAGCCTGAAATCAAGGTGCCAGCAGGGTTGGTTGCTTCTGGGGCTCCAAGAGAAAAATCTTCGCTTGTGGTGTTGCCAACCGTCCTTGGCGTCCCTTAGCTTATAGAAGCATCACTCCTTTCTCTACCTCTGTTGTCACGTGGAGCGCTCCCTATACTAGTATGTCTTTGTCTTTGTATCTCTTTTCCTCTTTTTATAAGAAATCCAGTCATATTGGATTAAGGGCCCACCCTACTCCAGCCCTTAAACTTTATCTTAACTAATCACATCTGCAGTGACTCTGTGTCCAAATAAGCTTACATTTTGAGGTTTGGGGTAGACATGAATTTTAGGGGAATACTGTCCCACCCAGTAAACCAGGGGAAAAGGTAAGTTCCAAAAGGAGGCAGCCTAGAGAATGGTTACAAGCTAGTCCTGGTTTATTGGAAAGTAGAGATACAATAGAGAAAGAAGAAAAAACTTAAGTAGATTAGCCTTAAATCTGCATGTGCAGATTCCCTTCTTCCCAGTCGCCCTGGAGTTTTACTGATGACTTGTGCTGGAGAGTTCATCTTTATCTGAAAGATGGCCCAGTTGGTGTCCCTCGTGTGGCACAGGGGTCCTGGCCCTGGAGCGATGTGAGTGAACAGGCGCCACCTTTGGAGTTTCTCTGTTTGATCTCTGCAATCACTTGATTTCCCTTGGAGATTTTTCCTTAAGTAATATCCAAGTCCTCTCCTATTTAGAGAGCACAAGGGCTAATGGAATCACTAGCTGAGGTGAAATGGTTGCAGATGGTAATGTGAAGACTAATTTATTTTCAGAGGCTTTTAGGAATTCATGTGCTTTTAATGATAGCTTACTATAACCACAAATCCCTCATTTTCATTCTTTAAAGGGAAAGGATATTGGCCATTATTAACAGCAGAGGAAGATAGAGTAGGCAGCTAATTGACCCAGTGAAGCTGACACATGGTGGTGGGGTTATGAAAGCTGAAGAGTTTTACTATGCTCCTAGGACTTTTGCCTCATTTTTTTATATTGACTTTTTTTGACCTCTTTGCAAGCCATATTCACCTGCTCATCTCTCTTCCTCAGTCAAGCTTCCAACTGGCAGGTCCACAGTGAGGTCGGTTTTCTATGGTCCTTTTTTTTTTCTTTCATCAAAAAATTAATGCTGCCTTGTGCCCCCATCAATGGATGGCAACTTTCTCTCCAAGAGGGAAAAAATGGATGGGATTCCATCCTGCCTGTCACTCTGCTCTGGGGGTCATAGTAAATGTTTGCTCTTAAGCCAAGGGCTGGGGGTGGCATGTTGGTTGTCACTAATCTGGTAGGAAGGAGGAGGGAAAGTGGGGGGTGGGTAGGAATGAAACGATGTGTTTTCTTTCAATCTTGACATGAAGGGAGGAATAAAGATCTTCCGTAGTCATAAATCATTCATTCCAAGAGGGAAAATGTTGGTTCCTTCTGTGGCCCTTTAAGCCAGTGGGACTTGGATAGTCCATATATCTGTAATTCCTAAGGGTCCTGAGACAGTGCTGAGCGAGGCCAGAGCTCTCCTTTGCTGAAAGCCTGTCCTCTTTCCACCTTCCACCGCCATCCCTGCTCATGTTGGAGACGTGGCTCTGCTACACAGATGTATATGTTGTCTCTGACGAGTTGCAGGTTGATTGTTAGACTTTCCAGGTCTTGAAGCTGGGATTTGTCTGGAAGGTTTTCATAAGGGTTGCACATCCGGCACTCAGGGGCCTCAGTGCCTACATGGCTCAAGTCTGCTTCCCACGCCGCCCCTCCCAGCCAGGACAGGCTCAGAGCTCTCGCACCCAGAACAAACAGTCTGGTTCTGAGAGTCAGGAGATTTCCATGGTTTAGGAAGTTGAACGTGGTCATTCATAATGGGAAAAAATGTGGGTTTTGAAGTCAAGCACGCCAGGGATTGAATGTCAGGCTCCGACCATTTTTTATTTTTATTTTTTGAAAAAAAAAATACCGTTACATATGTCCTAAACACAACAATATTTATATCTACAATATATGTGTAAAACCAAGGACTGGAGTATATGTATATGATGCATGATTGTTATTCATCCAAGGTGAATCTGGGAACTAAATAATACTAGAGAGGGAACAAAGGAGATTTTAGGCTTATCAGTAATAGCTTAGGTCTTTTATATTAAAAAAAAACCCCTAAAGCTAGTATGACAAAAGATTAACATTTAAAAAATTCTGATGGTGGCTTATATTATTCTATTTTTCAAACTGAGCCTCTTTTCATAAATTTACTTGCCATTTTTTTTAAGGTTTTTATTGGGGAATTGGGGGATGGGAACAGCGCTGGGGAATTGGGGGAAGGGGAACAGACAAGTTGCTGTCCTTTTGTTTTTCAGTCTAGTTGTGGAGGACATTGCTTTACTGGCCCAAGTTGGCACCATCATTGCGCTCTTCCCCAGGCAAGGCAGATCAGTCGCCGGCCTCTGAACAGCCACTCACGCTGGCTGCTGGCCGCTCATGCTGGCTGCTGGCCGCTCACGCTGGCTGCTGGCTGCACACGGTAGCCCATGGTAACCCACTGCAGCAGAGGCTGCAGCCTACGCTGGCCCCAGCGACTCACAGTAGCCCAGCTCCAGGTTGAGCTGTTGTTCAGCATCTTAGCTGTAGAGGGCAGTGTCACTGGCCCTTATATGTGGGATCCGAACCAGGGCCCTCTGGCGTCCCAAGCCAGCTCTTAACCAATGCGCCACTCAGCCAGCCCTACTTACCATGTTTATTTCTTCTTTCATGAATTGTTTGTTCATAATTGCCTCCTTTTTTTCCATTGGGTTCTTTATCTTTTCCATATTTCTTTGAAGCAATTTATATATTCTGATATCAATTCTTGGTTAGTTATCTGCATTGTGAGTATCTTTTCTGCCTGTGGTTTATCATTTTTATTTTTTTGACATCTTTTGATAGACAGTAAGTGACAGAAACAATAGACAGAAGTTGATTTATCTAACTTTTCCTTTATGCCTTAGGCTTTTCAGTGTATTGCCTAAAATGTTTTTCTGTATCTTGAGTTCATAAAATCAGTTATTTTCATCTACTAGACAAATTTTTATTTTCCCTTGTAGGTTCCTAATATATCTGGAATTAATTTTTTTTTGCCGTGGATAAGTTATAGATTTAATTTAAATTTTTCTATATGAATATCCAATTATCCAAAACTAGTTAATGATCGGTTACACAAAACCTATGGATTTTTATATCTAGAAAAATTGTGGTATTCTCATACATTTTAACAATCATAGATTTTATTCAATTTTCTATGTAAATAAATCCATAGTATTGCAAATAATGTCTATTTTGTGTATTTTTTTCTTAGTCAAATATATCATGTTTCTTTTTCTTGCCTTATTGTAGTGTCAGAGTTTCTAGGACAATGTTAAATGTAGTAAAGACAGTGGGTGTCCTTATCTCATTTTCAACATTAATGAAAATGCTTTTAAACTTTTACTACTAAGTAGGAAGCATGTTGTAAGCTTTGTTAGCTATTTCTTTATCATGTTAAGAAAGTTTTCTTTTATTTCTAGTTTGCTGCAAATACATTTTAACAATCATAAATGCATGGGACAGAGTTGATTTCTCTCCCATGTAACGGTTACTATGTGAATAGTTTAATCTGGTGGCTGAATGCTGCTTCTTGAGGTCATTTGGGGATATAGTCGACTGCTCTTTCTTTCCTTAGGTAATTTTTCTCACTGTGAGACAGAAGATTTGGAAGCAGATACCCACAATCTTAAGATCTAGGACCCAGAGTGGCACACATGGATACCATTCTTATTGCATAGGGAAGAAATTAGTCACCAGGCTACACATAACTGCAAGGGAAGCCAGAAATAGTAGTGAGCAAGAGTTTCTCCCCAGATTAATTTTATGCATTTTAAAATCTCTGTTTCTGGTTATCTTTATTAACATTATTGTTTATTTGTGTTATTTCTTGATCAGTTATTGAAGTTTTTTTTCTATTTATTAGTTTTTGGGGGGTTTTTTTCCTTAAAAAGAATTAAAAAATGACATTAGTGGAAAAACTGGCAAAATACAAATGAAGTTTGATGTTTGGTTAGTAGCAATGTACCAATGGTGTGCCAACTATTATGGATAACTCAGGGTGTATGAAGACATAATAAATATAGTCATCATTTGTAAGCATGTACTATGTGCCAAGCATCTTTCTAAGCTACTTTAATCCTCAAAATAGCACCATGAGGTAGTCACCACTGGTATCCATTCCGTTTTATAGATGAAGAAACTGAGATGTTAAAAAGTTAAGGAATTTGTTCAAGATCACGTGGTAGGTCAGTGGTCAGGCCATGACTTCAATCCAAGCACTTGAGTTTCACACCAACACTTGGAACCATTGTTCTCCAAGTGACCCAACACTGTAGTTATGACACGACTTGGTAGTCAATTTCAAAAGGTGGCTATGTCAGTGAGAGTTCCAACAGGAAATGGATGACATACTGAGCACTGGCTAACTGAGGAATAAAAGAATAAATATTACAGAGCTTAGGGAAACCAGCCAGGGGAGGTGCAGTCCTCTGGGGCCAGTAACAGTGGGGAGCGATTGCCACTCACAGATCTAAAAGGATGAGGGGAGGGAATGGCTACTAGACTCCAGAGAAACTAATTACAGTTAGAAGTGAGGGCTGCCAGGTAAAAGCTGTGTCATTTGGTTGAGGAATGCAGCCACCCTGCCCTGACCACACAGCAAGGGAGCCAGAAGAAATACTTTCCTTTCCATTCCCTCCCATCTATGCATCTCCTACTGTTCTCTCCTATTGGTTAAACCCAAATGGGTCACAGAGAGCCAAGAGCCCAGTTGACAGTCTATAAAGTTTGGCCTCCCAAAGTCCAGAGCAGGATGGGGAATATCTTGTAGCAGTCACAGGAAATATCCAACAGAGTGAATTTCTTTATTAAGGAAATATTTAGCTCCTAGAATAGTTTTGTACAAAACTGAAAAATAAAATTAGCATGTTCAATAAGGTGATAAAAAGATTCCTTTTTCCTGTTTTAAATATTTGCTGCTTTTAGAAAGAAGCTGGGTGTCTGTAACAGCTCCCACATATTGTTTGCTTAGTTAAATCTCTGTGACAAAAATTTTTGTATGTCTCTGAGTAGATAGATATAACTCAGTGGACAGAAGACATATTTTGCTACCAGTTATCAACTTAGGAATAGTGATTTACCTTTAAGTCATCACAGTACCTAAAGGATTGTTATAAGCTAGCATAATTTAAAGCCATTCATGTCTTTAATGCTAGAGATTAGGTTGATTTAATCATAGTCTTAATAGACCTTTGACAATCAGATGAACCTTTTGGATTATCTGGATTAATTTTCCCCTCTCTCACCAAATGATCTCTATAAGAAACCCTAAAGGATCATTTTCCAATCTATGAAACCACAAATCAAGGAAACAGAACTTTCTGGGACCCTGTGACTACTGATCTGCAATTCTCACCTTTTCCAGAATGGACTTTTCCTCTCTTTCATTATTATTTCTAAAGTATTCTACTTTATACCAATTACATAGCTTTATTCAATTTTTGAAAGTATTGTTTTGTTACCTAATTTCTTATATAAACAGGATCCAGACTATGGCAATACAGAATGGAACAGTGAATTAAATCTCTATTCACCTCAAAGCACTTCCTGGAGAGGGAGGAAAAAATTGGGATGCTACACTTAGTTCAAGCTAATATATTCACCAGGATAGGCCTATGTACTTAAGTATGTTGCAAGCATTGCATTTTACATGTTTTATTTGATCCATAAAACAGCACCCAACTAAAAAACCCTGACCTATCCTATCTTAAAATAAGGCAGAACACAGAAATTGTTTATGTTTTAGAAGTGACAATTAGAATATTCATGCATTTATTTTTTAATGGATTTTGATTATGTATATATGTCTTTGCTTTTTAAAAAAAAAAATGTTGTGGGGGAAGAAGTTCGATTTTATAAAGGAATCTATGCATCTGGATAAAAAAAGCAGAAACCAAAGGAAAACTGTCATACTCTAAAACAAGTGGAGGATCATGTGACTGTCAGATCTGCTGAATTCTGGCAGCCTCGTATAAATCATGGTTAAAGTTGGTATGGAGAAGTAAAGATGGATTGTATGGATTGCCAGTATTTATTAGTGTTTCAGGCAGTACTTTTTAAGCAGCCGAACTGGTGCTTGAAAGATGTTTCTGGGAAGCCTTATTGTTAAGCTCATCTCCTCTCTGATAGTGGATGAGTTATGGCCCCACCATTGGCTCATATGCTTTCTTGTCAGATCATGTAAATTGGCTAGGGGGAGGAGCAAACGTTTTGAACTTACAGCCTCCCTTTTGCTCTGATTTGAGAGGTGCAGACAAGGAGAAGTGTCTTCTTGGATGATTCAGTCTCTGTATGAATCTTTGCATTTCCAGGCCCTTCCTAGTTTATTTCTCTCTCCACACATGCAAGAGTTCTCCACCACAGTGGCTTTTAATTTGTGTTCAGATCACACAGATGTGTAATTTGTGTGTTGGTGGTTACAAATCATTTTGAGGGTCACGGTAGGAGAGAGTGGAGTAGGGAAAAGGGTGTAAATGAGGTGAGGGTAGGGGTTTGGGCTCCAGGCAGCCTGAGTATTCTTAGTCACTACAGTATAGACCAGGTTCAATCCTAGCTCTCCACCCAGTTACTTAACTTCATATGCAAAATAGGGGTATATAGTAGCACTCATGGAGTTGTGAAAATGAAATGAAATGATGGGAGTTAAAGTACCTGATCTATACAGTAAGCACCCAATAAATGCAAACTATTTTTGTTAGCCATCTTCTGACCCCTTCTTGCTCCAGCTTCAACTCTCTCTTGACAATTGCACACTCTATACTCTGGTTATATCAGATGAACTAGTCAGCATTTCCAACCCGCCTTCCTGCTGGGGCTTATGCAGCTCCTCTTCTATGAAGTACCACTCTTCTACTCTATGGGGCACAATCCCACTAACTTTCCAGGTCCAGCTAAAATGTCCACCTAGTTCACTTATCAGAATGAATGGCACCCTCTCTTGGCTTCTTTGGTAAACACATAGCCAATAACCAGTCCCTAAGTCCCCTTTGCTAACATAACCCAGACTTGGTTTAAGGCAGCAATATGCTAAACCCCAGGATAGAGCATGGTTGCTTTAAGCCAATCACAGAAAGACCATTCCCTGCTTTCTGAAACCTCACTTGATCTGGGAGTGATCATGTGACTCATTTCTGGCCAATAAAATATGAGGGAAAGTCTGGGTGGGGGCAGTTCTGGGGAAATCTTTGCTTTTCTGATAAAGGGACTACTCTGCTTTTCTTATCTCCCTTTCCTCTTCCCATTCACTGAAGATGTTAAGCCTGTAGCAGCAGCAGCCATCCACGACAAAGGGCTGTAAATATAAGGGAAAAGTCACTCTCATATAACTGAGTTGCTAAGCCAATACTTGGAGCTACTTAATTTCACATTTCTTATTATGTGAGAGAATGGCCTTTCTTTTTTAAACTCTTGAAAGTCAAATTTTCTATTATTCCAGCTAAATACATTTCTAGCTAAAGTAAAACTACTTAAAAAAATTAACATTTTGAGATATTTTTCTTTGAATAAATATTATATGCACTCATTGCAGAAAATTTGGAAAGTACAGAAGGGCCTGTTCACCTTATTTTTCTAAATATATGGGGCCTCTGCTTACAGGAAGAATATAGGCCTTCCCCCATGAGCATAGAGCATGGTCATATGACTTGCTTAGACTAATGAAAGGTAAGGAACGTCACATGTGCCACTGTCAAGAAAAAGCTGTTTGTTTTGACCCCTGTTATGAGACTGCAGTGTCCCAAATAGAGGCTTATTCTTCAGTCGTGGAGAAGAAAGAAGACAGTATGGAGTAGAGCTATATCTAACCAGATGAGATATAAACATGAGAGGCAAGTGAGGTTTTGAGATCATTTCTTCTCAAAATGTATCTGAATCTAAGGTGATTGATTTAGAATACAAAGAAGGAGAAGGAGAAGGAAAAAAGAATTATAATTCTGTTAACAGGAATCAAATACTATTAGTCATTTCCTTCATTAAAAATTACTATTAGTCATTTTCAAAGCAAATTTTTCATATTTTGAGATATGTCCTATATTCTCAACAACTTTTAGAATCTTATTTTCCTCCTATTAAAAATCTATCAATTTTTTCTTAATGATTATATATAATGTCCCATTGTTCAAAAATGCTTTCTACAAACCACAAAGAAGACATTTGTATTGTTATTTGTACAATTTATGTGTGGACACATATAGCTCTCCTTAGAATTTCTTAGGTATTTATGTAGCCAAGCATATAACATAGTACCTGGTATTTAAGCCCTTAAGAATTTTTGTTCAAGAGAAGTAAGAGGAGAACAGAAATGACACAGTTCTGTGGCAGGGATACAATAAGAGGCATGGGGAAAGTGGCAACAACAAAAACCACGTTTTGTCTGGCTCCTTGTTTCTTTTTGGAGTTAATTGTCTATAGCTTCTCTGTCTATATCCCTGTCATGTCCCATTTCTCACTACTTTACTGCTATTGATGGGGGATGGGGGGGCTCCTGTTTTTAAAAGTGACTGTTTTTTGTCATATAATTAACTAATTTGTTTATATTTTTATTCAATAAACTTTGTATTAGGTGCCAGATTATGTTCTAGGCCTAGCAGGTACAGCAGTGAATAGGACAGACAAGGTGTTTGCCTTACGGTGCTTTACATTTTGCTAGCGACAAAGGAGAGGCAGAAAACAAAGAAGTTAACAAATAAATGGACAAATGATTTTGTATAGAGAGGTGTTATGAAGAAAGTAAAATGGAGTCATGTAGAGAGCGAATGAGGAAGTGCGGAAAGGGATGGGTGGCTTTAGCTTGGGCGTTGAGGAAAGGGCTCTCTGGAGGTGACATTTGCACTGATGGCCTGGATGACAAGCAATGTGAAGATGTGAGGCATGAGTGTGCCAAATAGAGGGAATGGCAGGTGCAAAGTCCCTAAAGAAAGAATGAGCTTGACATGCTTGAGTGAAAAAGGAAAGACAATGGGATGAGTGAAAAGGAGAGTCGGAGGCGATGAGCAGAGGTGGGCAGAGCCCAGCCTGTGCAGTTTAAAAGACTATGGTAAGGACAGTGGATTTATTCCAAGAGGGATGGAGAAGGCAGTGGAGGGCTTCGAGCATCAGAGCAAAATTGGAGCAACGTCTAATTTGTATTCTAAGATGTTCAGTTGGCTGCTGTGTGGAACAGAGCTTGTAGCAGGACGAGAATGGAAGCAGAAGACTAGTTGGGAACTATTGCAATTCTCCAGGCGAGAGGGCATGGTGGCTGAGACTGCGCTGGTGTTGGTGAAGATGGGGGAAAAGTGAATGGGCCAGGAACATGTCTTATATAACTAAAGCCAGCAGAACTTACTAGTAGACTGTACATGTGTTGGGTCTCCTTTGTGTAGTGTTATCGGGCTTAGGCACTGGTGTCCAAATGTCTTTCTCGGAATCCTGGTTCCACTACTTACCAGCTATATGATTTTGAGAAAGTTACTAAACTTCTGCAATGCATCTGTCAGATAACTTATAGGATTGAGTAAATGAGCCAATGCTTGTGACATACTTCCCACAATACTTGACTCACAGGCAGCATTTGAATAAATTTTAGTTATTATTATTATTATTATTATTATTACGATGATGCAACCTATAACATTTCATTCAAAGACAAGCCTTCTCAAGCTGCTTGGCTTGAAGTGGGCAGTGAAAGAAGACGTGAGGCAGGTAACGTAGGAGGTTTATCTCAGGGGCCTTCTGTTTCCCAGAGGGAGAGCTTCTGATTTGGCTGTAGCCCGAATAGCTAGAGCTGAAGTCTCCTTGGCCACTGATAATCCAATACAGGATATAAAAGACTATTCAGGAAGAAGCATAATACTTTTTTTCATCTTTGGTAATTCCTCCTAAGACACCCCCCCTTTTTATTCTAGCACATTATTCATCTGTAATATAAAGTAGATAATGTGGAAATTAAAGTGCTAATTTCAGCTGTTATGGGAATCAGGCCACAGTGTGGGGATTAAAGACAAAAGAACAGGAAAAAAAATTAAAAACTTCCTGGTCAGATTGCTTTGAGCCTGTGGATTTTTATGAACAATTTCCCTAGCATTGAATGGAAAATGCTCCTTTTACTGGTAAATTTCTTAACGCTGTAGAGTTTAGTGGCACTCGCAGTAATTTATGGTCCCATGTGTGGGTTACAAATGTTTCTCCACTGATGAATAGACTGAGAAATGTTGCAGGCAAGGTGAACACTGTGCAGCCTGCCTGACTGCTAGATTTTTGTTCACTAAGAGTAAAAGTTGCCATTTACTGAACATTAACCATGTACCAGGCACTGTTGCTAACCTACCCTATCTTTTTACATTCTTACTACCCCTTGTAAGATAGGTATTGTTACCTCCATTTCAGAGAAGATAAAACGAGGCTGAAAAGGGAGAATTGATTGGTTCCTAGTTACACATAGTAGGTGGTAAAGTGGAATTTGAATTCAGATCCATCTCAAAATCATGTGCTTTTCGCTAGTGTTATTAAAATACCTGTGTCTGTCAATGTCATAGTTGACTTTATATGAATTACATATGTGCTTAACGTGAAATATAAACCCATGAAAATAAAAATGAATTTCTTACAAGAGTAAAGACAAATAAATGTACATGTTATCATTCAAGTGGAATAGGATACTTTGTAACTGACTTTTAGAATTCCTATCTTATATTGTTCATCATGTGATGTGTGCTTGAATGTGTAAAACTTTTTCTCTTCCTAAGTTAAAAAGTATATATATCCTGCAGTTTAAAGACAAATGAACAAGGGAAATAAACCCTGAAATACGAGATTCATGAACGGCTTGGTTTTGTCTTCGAATTACTGTTCTAATCACTTCTGACCATGAACCTTGTCCATTTGACATTTTGTTTATTTCAGAGAGAAATAATATAGACCAAAGTCATAATGTCAGAAGAGTGTATAGAAATCCTCCCTACTTCACCTTATCCCCAGGAAAATTGCAATGGTATTGCCTTTCATAGATTAACTCCTTCAGTTAACAAGTAGAGAATATCCCAGGGCTGCGCTATCCAAAATTGTTACACCAGCCACATGTGGTTACTGAAGACCTGAAGCACAGCTAGTCTGAACTAACATGTGCTTGTAAGTGTGAAATGCACACCAGATTTTGATGACTTAGTGTGGCCAAAAAATATATAAAAAGAAAAAAAAAAGAATGTAGAGTATTTCAACAATCATTTTTGAGGCCGACCGAGTTAACTCAGTTGGTTAAAAGCTCACTCAAGAGTGCAAGCTCTGAGCAACAGGGTCACCGGTTTGATTCCCGGCCCGAGCTGCCGCTGAGCTGCCAACAGGTGGCAGGATGGCTCAGCTTAAAAAAAAAATCATTTTTTATTAATTTTACATGTGGAAATGATAATACTTGGAAACCAGTGGTTTAAATAAAATAGATTATCAAAATTAATTTTTCTTGTTTCTTTTTTTTATGTGGCTACTAAGAAATTTAAAATTGCACATGTAGCTCACATTGTTTTTCTGCTTGAGAGCACTGTTCTAGAGTCCTATATTTAACGTATTTATTTTCAAACCCATTTTGGAGGTTAACAGGGGAAGAATTCATGCCCTCAAATACACAAAGAGTGAGTGTATAATGGTCCACTTCTGATATAGTGTAAAATCAATACCAGATCCTCATCTAATTGCCAAGGGTAATAAACTCGTGCTTAAGTTCCACAAAGCCAAATATCTTCTTGGGAACTCATCTGAATTATGGACGGCACCCAGGCCTCGCCGTCATGCAGGCCTAATTTTAAGTATTGAATAACCATATGACCTTGAGTATTGGCCACCTCTGGGCATCATTTCACTTGCTCCCAGCCCCATGACTGCCTCATGCAGCCACGGCTGTCTTAGCTGCTTGGGCAGGCTTCAGCCAGCTTTGCACTGATGAAACAGGACAGTGTCTTGCTGTACTTCACCCTATCTCTAGTTTCCTGCCACGAGGCTTAGCTGTGGGGCATCCATGGGAACACTGCTGGCACTGTCCATGCAAAACTGAAAAGGGCCGTGGTCTTAGCACCTGTGGCCCCACCTTGACCAGCCGGGTAGAAGACCAAAGATAAACTCTTCTCCCTTTCCTATCTCAGGTACACAGTTCCGTGGCACACTTCGCAAACCTCCTCGAAGCGCGTGGCAGGGTCAAGCTCTGTCACCTTCAGAGGGGGCCAACTTTATAATGCGTCCTTGTGTTGGCTTTTCCTTCTTCCCTATGTCCCTCTGTCCTGCACCCTGGCCCACTTCCCAGATAAACTACCTGCCTACAAGCCTTTATGTGAGGCTCTGTTTGGCAGTGACATGGGTGGGGAGGGGACTAGGCTACGGCACCTTGGGAAAGTGAGGTGTATTTATGGATCTCAGTTTTGTCACAGGTAAATTGGGGATAATAATATCTATTTTTAAGAGTTGTGGGAATTAGAATGTATAGAGTTCTTAGAAGAAAGCTTAGATACCCATTATTATCTTCACCCTTGACATTTCCTAAGGCAAAATTCCATGTGCTTGGAAAAATCGGGCTCTTTAAAGAAGGTAGTTCTTTCACATGAGCCCTGGGAAAGACAATGGTTTTGAAACCTTGTTCCCAACCCCCCACGGGGGAGGGGAGATTCTGAAGTTTACCATAAGACCACCCAAGTGGAATAGAAATATGTACTGAAGGAAAAAGTATTTTTCTTGGTAAAGTAATCTATTTTAAAGTGAAAGGGGGAAAGAGATGATGGCATAGGGCTCTTGTCTGGTCCATCACCCTCTCCTTTGTCTCTAATGTTTGAATGTAAGAAGTACAAGAACAGGTGAGATCACCACACCTGATGGGTTTAGAAAAGAACGCAAAGTGCCCATTTGAGTTAAAAAAAGGTGTAGAGAGTTCAATGTGTGTTAAACATCAAACAATAAACTCAAATGTAAAATATGCTTTTCTTATCCCCCTAGAAATGAACCTCATTTCTATATAGAGCCCCTGATCTATTAATAGTGGAGAATTCATCTTAATCAATTCCAGGGAACCTCAGTTGATTTAAAGTTTCCCGTTCCTTTTTCTCTGTGAGGTTGCATCTAAGGTCACAGGGGGGAAGGTAGGGGCATCAGGGCACTATGTATCATAAAGTCATTAGGGTCAGGAAAAAAGAGGCTGTCTGGTCCTTGGCCACCATCATTCTATGCTGGCAGCTACTAAAATGTACCTGGTTTTTCATTTCTAGTTACTGGTCCATTATATAAATCTCTTGCCATATTCTCCTGAGCCTGACAGTACAATCTCTCTGGGACCTCCAGTCCATGTTATTGCCCAATGCTACCCTCAACTACATAAAGAGAAAACACTTTGACATTCACTGTGATACCTTGGACACTCGGGGAAGTTGTGTCAGCTATCACATACAGCACAGCTGTGGTAAACAGAATAATGGCTTTCTGAAGAGGTCGTTGTCTCAACCCTCAGAATATGTGTATGTGTTATGTTTCATGGCTAAAGAGCATTATGAAGAAGGAATAAAATTTATCAATAGGTTGAATTTAAAATAGGGAGATTATCTTGGATTATTCGGCTAAACCCAATGTGATCACAAGTCCTTAAATGCACAAGAAGGAGGCAGAAAAGTCAGCATCAGAGTGAGAAAGACTTGACTGGCAATTTGCTGGCTTTGAAAATGGAGGACAGGGACCACAAACAAAGGAGTGTGGGCAGCTTTGAGAAGCTGGACCACCCTCAAGAGGCCTCAGAAAGGAATGCAGCCCTGCAAATGCCTTGATTTTAGTCTATTGAAATCCATTTTGGACTCCTGAACCCTATAACTGTTAAATAATTAATTTGCGTTGTTTTAAGTCACTTTGTTTGTGATAATTTATTAAGGCAACAATGGGAAACTGATATACTCAGCCATTTCTAGCCTGTTGCCCCCGCCAGTACTGACTTAGGGGCTTTTCTATACACATTGCCACTTGGTAGAACACTTATGTTTAAATGGGGTGCCCAGGTCACCTCTGCTCTTAGGTCACAAAACTTAGATCACAAAACAGGAGATTTTGTTGTTTGGTTCCCTTGAGGGTATCATGTTTGGATCCTGCCAAAATTTATGCTTTGTTTTTTCCCTCTTATTCTCTTTTCTTTCCCCGACACTTTATCAACTCGGCCGGGGACAAAAACACAACTCGTATCAATTACATATTTGTCCAGACCTATTAGCTATGTATGCTTGGCAAGAATCTGACTCATTAGCTATATTTTCCCTTCCCTAAGACAGAAAGTCTAGAATACCTTAGCAGCTGCTTGGATGGAAGAAGTATCCAGAAATTTGAAAACAAAACAAAAGAACACCAGTGAATAGATAAAAACATGATCTTATTGCAATATCAATCATTCTTTAAAATAAAGTTTTAGTTGAATTCAAAAGTTTTCATTTTCAATATAGTTTGTCTGAGTGTGAGTGTTTGTGTGTGTGTGTGTGTGTGTGTGTGTGTGTGTGTGTGTATCCCTGAACAACACACAGAGATGTACCACGCACACACTCATAGACAATGAAGGAAAGAGAGAGAAGAAAGGACAGATAAGAGGAAGACAGAAAAAAGAAGGTGAGAATCAGGAGGAAATACAGAAATGAGAATTAAACCGGACAAAGAGAAGGAAGCAAGTCAGCTAGCAATGATCTGCTTAGAAGTTGACCGGACATGCTGTGTCAGAAGAAAGGGAATATCAGAACCAGATAGCTCCCTGCTGATAATGGAGAGATTTCTGGGTCTCCTCTAGGGAGCAAATAGTGACTCTCTCTTCCTGCCAATCTCATGAATACCTTGATTTTCATCTTTTCACTCAAATTTTCTACCTCTCTTCATTACTTTCTTTTCCATGAGCTTTTCATGGCTATTCCCATCCCTAAAATTTTCTGGGTCTTTTGCTGAAATTTTGCAATATTTGTTAACATTCATTTAGCAAACAATTCCAAGCATGTAGTGGAGATAAGACATACTAATTTGCTGAGTCAAGTGAAAAAAAATTTTTTCCTTAATGAATAAATATAAAGGTCAGAAATAATATTAATTAATAATAGAAGCCAACAGAATGGAGATAGACCCATGTATATCAGCATTCTCCCATATTCAAAGGATTTATATCTCTTTAATACAGAATATAAGCTACTTATGCAATATGAGGTAGAGGCATAACATTTTGTATTTTATATATAAGAAGTTCCCTCTCACCAAACTGATGATGTATTATTATCATCCTTCCTGTTTGACAACTTAAGGAAACTGAATTTCAAAGACAGTAAGTGTATGGACCTAAGTCATTTGAAGGTGAGGCTCAAACCCAGGTCTCTTAACTCCAAATCTCATGATTATTTTACCATACCCTCTAATGTACCATATACCAGATTATTAAATAAATGTGAATTTTATTACATATTGCATTTTATATTTTATTTTATATGCTGTTAAAGCTATGAAGCTTGTTTCAGTAGCCATTATGTTTTTGGTAGCAGTTTTTATAGAGACGCGAGCATTAGAATTACTTTTATTCCAGAATAGTTCACCTTTACATATAATTGATAACAGATGCTGTTTTTCACTGAGCGGAAGGATATTTTCATTTTCAAAGTCTCCCAATGCAGTCATTGTGCAGAAGTGTGGATTATCTTTTGACAGAGTGAATTCTGAACCTATCATAAAAAGAAAATGTAAAATCCACTGCTAAGAATAGGCAACCATTCTTAAAATCAAGAGTTCCTGAATTTCAACTTTCATTGAGTATATTAAAGAAAGTAACATTTTAGGGGAAAAAAATTGTCCTTAAACATTTTGCTTAAGGTTGACCTATAGTTTCATGTCATAAAAAATAAAATTGTAAATTTCAAAAAATTTTTAAAATTAATTTTATTCTAGGACAAGCTCTGAACACTCATCATCTGCAGTCGTCCCCTGACCCTGCTGAGGCAAGGATAACTTGGAAGTTACTCCTTAAAAATGGATAGGATGAGAGAGAGAGAGAGAGAGGAAGAGAGAAAGAGAGAGAACAAAAACTTGGCAAACTCCACAGTTACAAAGTAGGCAAAAGAAGAAAAGCTACAAAGTATTCTAAGAGAGATCAGTCACAGCCTAAGAGGAAAGTTTGAGTGGAAGAAGAGGTGACAATTTGGTGATGAATATTTACTTAGTTATAAGCTTAGAGACAGAAATAGAATAAAATAGTTGGATCTGATAGTGTCTATGATCTCATCTGGCACTGAAATTCTATGATTCTTACTAAGAAGGAATTGAAACAAAAGATCCTAATTCATGCAACCCACTTATCAGTGTATTGATGCTATTTGAATTTGGGGACAGGAAATGTCAAAAATACAATACTTCTTTCTGAAACCAAGTTGGAAACAAGATAGGTAACTGAGATATTTATTTAAAACAAAATAAACCTCCAATTTAGTTTTTCTTTCCCCAATGAGGGATGATAGGCTGTCTCTTTTTTTAGTAAAGGTAAAAAATCTAGGTAGGGACTCAGGGACTCCAATCAGCAGCTCTGATTGCCCCTTTGCTATTTCTGTAAGAAGGGAGTTACTGGCATCTGTCTCAGTGAGCATCTGGCGACAGCTCAAGCACACATGGGACAAAGAGGAGCCGCATCTTTCTGGATCTTTGCGGATTGAAGAGCTTGCCTCTGGAGCCCTTGAGAACTCAGAGTAACCTTGGAAGGATTTTATGAGGTAAAACATAGGCAAATTTGAATGAATTGAAAGAAAAAAAGAAAGGCTTAAAACCTTTCGTTAAAATAATCATTGCTTTTGTTATGTGACATATTAATTTTTGGTATGATTCACAAACTCCTTGGAGAGCGTCTTAGTCCATTCTTGCTGCTATAACAAAAATACAATAAGCTTCGTGGCTTATAAATACCAAACATTTATTTCTCAAAGTACTGGAGGTTGGGAAGTCCAATACGGTGGCCCTGGCAGATTCAGTGTCCGTGAGGGCCCACTTCCTAGAAGGCTGTAACCTCACATGTTCAAAGGAGCTAGGGAGCTCTCTGGTTTGTTTTGTTTTGTTTTGTTTTGAATTGTTTTTTTAAGGACACTAATTCCATTCATGAGGGCTCCACCTTTAAGACCTAAGCACCTCGTAAAAGCCTTACGTCTTAACACCATCACATTGGGCATTAGCTTTTAGCATATGAGTTTTGGAAGGACATGGTTTATAGCAAAAAGTAAACTAAACACAACAGAGTGAGGGACAGAAATTCCTAGAAAAAGTCTCCAAGTTCCTTCTGGAAATATTATGACTTATGAGGTCCTTAGACTATCGGCCTTCAAGAGCGCCTTCTTCCAAAAAATAAAAAAAATATGGCTGTGTTAATGTAAAGACACATAGAATCCAGGTTGGATTGATTCTTGCACATTCATTGTTATTAGATTCATTTTGTTCTTTTGCTTTTAAAAGAAATTCAAGGTAAAAGATTTCATGGACCCCCTAACATGTCATGGGCCCTGACATTGTACTGATTGCGCCTACGGGATGCCAGCCTTCCCGATGCAAACTCTTTCCTGCTTTTCCTGACCATGCTCTAAGTCTCATCGTGACTGTTCTCTTCCAGGAAGCCCTGGTGACTCTTTCTGCCTGTGGGAGTTCCTGCAGTAGTTACTGTCTAGCTGGATCGTTTTGCAATTAGTGTATTTCACGTTCTAGATCATTAATATTTATGTATGAGTCCTTTTATTTCAAGTAGATTTGAGGTTGCTAAAGGGCAGGGACCATATTTTATCCTTCTTCCTTTTCCCTGGCATTGACCACATGTAGCGATAGTTCCCATTTGTTGAGCGCCAGCTATGTGCTGGGCGTGGTCTGCTGTATACGTGGTGTTATATATTTCCATATAAAGAAAATGAAGCACATGGAAGAAAAGCAACTTTCTCCAGGCCTCCTAGCCAGACTCAGAATTTCAACCTACGTTTCTCTTGTTCTAAAGATGGTAGTGTAACCATCTTTCTACGCGGTTACACTGCCCCCACAGGTGGGCGATGGTGATGCTGATGAGAAAGACGAATCAGGAGAATGGAAAAAGGGGAATGAAAATGAAATCAAAGAAAAGCTCAGCAAGCATTTTAATTCTGTACATTAGAACAAATTTAAGGCAAATATTGCTTGGATCCCTTCCATAGCTCAGTTAAAGCCTTTATGCTAAGCATTTTTAACTAGAGGTACCTATTTATCATAGTGACAACAATGAGATGGGCAACCTACCCTTGGCGTAAAGGAACCCCTCGTGTCACATGGTGAAGATTTCGATGTCATGTCTTCTTTTAAAATCAGAAGAATAAAAGTAATTTCTTCCCAAGGACAAGATGCTCAGGCACTGATTCTTCCATCGATATGTCATAATCCTGTTCCATATTTCATCCAATGCTGGGGAATGTCAGAGTTAAGACCAATAACATCTATTAAGATAAAAACAGCTCTTGAACTGATTCATTTGGTCCCTGAGATGGGATGGGCTTTTTATGTTGTTGAAACAGCCTGGGGAAAATATAAGTACAAAAATTACATTAAAATGTCTCATGCAGGGAGTAATAAGTGGTCCCCTAACTTGATTTTGCTCATTTATTTTTTCAGCAGGCATTTCACCATAATCAGACCTTTATAACTTGGAACATCTCATGGCAATTATAGGTTTACGTAAAGACTGAGGTCTTTGGGGGAAAGAGATGGTATCAACACACCAGCCCGTTTTCTCCTCTCCTCTGTAACCTAAATCTCCCTTTGCTACAATAAACATTTTATAACACACTTTTTATTTTTAAACACTTTATTGGGGAATTGGGGGAGGGGAATAGACAAGTTGCTGTCCTTTTGTTCTTCAGTCTAGTTCTGGAGGACGTCGCTTCACTGGCCCATGTTGGTATTGTCATTGCACTCTTCCCAGGTGAGGCAGATTGGTCACTGGCCACTGGATGGCAGCTCACGGTGGCTCTTGGTAGCTCATGCTGGCTGCCAGCCACTCATGGTAGTTTATGGCAGCCCATTGCAGCATCACTGCAGTCTATGCCATCGCCTGCAACTTACGGCAGCCCAGCTTCAGGTCAAGCTGTTGTTCACCATCTTAGCTGTAGAGGACACAGTGTCACTGGCCCTCATGTGGGATCCAAACCAGGGCCGTGCTGCTTAGAGCTGGTATCCCAAGCCAACTATTAACAACGCACCACATGGGTGGCCCTATAACACACTTTTTAATATCCTGAAATGAAACTTGTAGATAAACTAACCTATCTGTGCATAAAGTTTTTTTAAAATGCCCAAATTATAATGTAAAGGAAAAATAAAAGGAAAGTAATATATAATAAAAAATATAAAATGCTTGAGCACAACTACATTGGAGGACTTAATGAAATAGTACATGCTTATAAATAGATGTCATCATATTTGCTTATAAATAGAATCACTTTGACTGTGGCAATTACAAATACAGATTGATACAGGTGGATGAATTGGCAGCTCAGATACCAAAAACTGCATTGCATTATTGGTTATTTTTTGAAGTGGTGAATGACATTTGATAAAGTTCCAAGCAATGCAAAGAACATTCTTTCTTTGATTTACATGATAATTACATTCCTGAAAAATCCAGTGCATATTAAAACTGCAAAAATATTTTGTGTTCTATGTACTGTGGGGCTAGGCTGTGTGCCAAGAGAGTTATAACTGACTATTGACATGAATGTCCAAACATGTATAAGACTTGGGACAATTTTTTTTAATTTATTATTATTAGTTTCAGGTGTACAAATCAATGCAATAGTTATCCTTTTCACCCTTCACAAAATGACAACCCCCTTCCCCCCCACCCACTGCCCTCCCACCTCTGATATCATACATATCTACTACAATTTCATTGACTCCATTTCCACACTATACTCCACACGGGACAATTTTTTATTATTCAGGATTGTCCTGCCCATTACAGAACATATATCATACCTGGCCCTTTATCATTTATAGTGCAGTAGTACCCACCAATCTTTGGGACCAAATAAAATATCCCCATTACTTTTTTTTACTAAAATTTATTGGAGTGGCAATGGTTAGTAAACTTACATAGGTTTCAAGTGTACAATTCTGTAATACATCACCTATATATCACATTGTGTGTTCACCACCCAGAGTCAGTTCTCCTTCCATCACCATATATTTAACCCCATTTACCCATTACTTTTTAAAAAGCATCCCTTAGGGCGCAATCCTTCCCCCATTGGGAAAACTCTCTGGCCATAGTAAATACTTCACAATTCTCTGAACAGCTAGCCTTTGCTCACCTCTTCTCTCTGCATGGAATGCTGTTCCTCTACTTGACCTTGCTACCATTAACTCATCCCTAAAGACCCACCTCTATAGTCTGTCATCCAGAAAGTCATCTTTAGAGTTCCAATTACTCTTCCTTTGTGTTCCCATAAGACCCTCTGCTTAGGACTTTCGCAACTTTGTACTGTATTGTCTGTTTTCATTTCTGTTTTCCAACATTATTCTAAGAGCTCCTGAGGATAGAATACATCAATTTGTCTATCTTTCTATTTACATTTATTTATTTTAAAAATGTATTTCTTTACCCTTAGTACCTGACTCATGACTATGAAAGATAGATGGATGGGCAGATGTTTGAAAGGATTAATAAGTGAATAGCAATGTTTATGCCAAATATTTATTATCTACCTTTTTAAGGTACCATGATTGGCTCTGGGATAGATAAATTAAAAGTGAATCCTGTTCTCAAGATGTTTGTAGTCAAGGAAGGGACTTACACCACTCATGGTCATATTCAAAAAACAAGTATAAGCTATAGTGTGTTAATTAGATATAGATTGAAAGTTACCTACATGGTGCCATCAACTTTTACTTGGACTTGGTGGATTAAAACAAATGCATTCGTAAAACTCTAAATTTAGGAATCACTAGTATTATTTCAGGTGGTTTAGCCAGGTTGTTCTGATAAGGTACAAAATAGCACAGGATTGTTTTTAAGTAGCAGTTTTCATACTTGGGTATTTTAAAGTCATTTAAAGTGCTTTTTTTAATGAGTTAAACACTGGTAGTGAAAAACTATGTAAGCTAATGGAGAAAGCCATATTGCTCTTGATGGTAGCTCAAATGGGACTGTGGAAATTAGACGTAGTTTTATTGATATTGGCCAGGTTTAGGGATTAATCCTTGCTCCTTTGGAAAATTGTCATAGGGTCTTTCAATTGCTCTTGGATGGCCACTGTGTTTAACAAGATTGTTTTCTGGGCCTGAAACTCAACCTAAAAGTTTTTGCATAGACAAGCTAAAAATAAAGCACATTTGCAGATAGCAATTTCCTTCCATAATGAATTTGAATAATGAAAGATTTTCATAGGAGAAGAAGCAGGGAAAAAGAATCCCCATAACCTTTCCTTAGCTTTTGGAAACAACCACATTGGAGGTTCTGAAATGTTCAGATAAATGTGTTCCAATTTTGCCTTCGCTCTTCAGGGTTCTGGCTGAGTCTGATGTAAAGGTGCCAAAAATCTAATGAGAAAGCCTGTCCATAAACAGTTTCCATACCACTTTTAACAGACTTGCAAGGTTAAGAAGCTCTGAATAAATATGCAAACTTTATAATATCGAAAACCATTTTAATGCCTTTGGCCTTTGTAAAAATTTTTGGAAATTCCATCCAAATATAAGTGACAATTTAATTGGCAAAAGTGAAGCGATTTGAAGTTCAAATTTTATTTTAATATATTGTATCATCTATTAAGTTAATATGAAATTAAAAGTTAATGCCATGATTATTATGCTTGAGAATGAAATCTACAACTTAAATGGTAGATGTTAAACTAATCATTTAATAAAATTGTTTAAAGTTTTGTTCAGAATTTCCCCAAAAGTATGTCACTGTAATTCACCATTCATTCAACAGAATATGATTGGGTACCTAAATGCTTCTAATGCAGAGATACATATTCAGAAAGGACTTTTGGTAAAGACCCTGGAAATGGATGTTTATTTAGTCCAACCATTACAATTAGCAATACTGAGATTGTGCATTAGCGCTGGAATTTAATCTCCCAACTATCAGCTTGTAGTTATATACTCTTTTGATTTCTTACAGAGGTTCAACATGCCAAAAATCTTCACCTTGAGATTTGCTTCACTCCCAAACCTTTCAAGTCCATGCAGAATACATTAACCAAGCCATATTTCAAGAGAAAATAACAAGGAACTGTGTTAAATATCAATGCCTGCATTACATGCCCCATCAAATGCAAAACAAAATAATATCATCTTTATAAGTAAAAGTTACATAAATTTGACCACAGATGGGCTTGCCTTCCTCAGCACCGGCCCAAGGTTGAGCTTAACATTAGGACTTAGGGTTCACATTAGATTAGCCCCCATGCGGGTTTTAGAAATTGGAGATGGGGCAGAAGCAGATGGCTTCCCAGATCTCACTTTCTCAATGCCACTGTCAAACTTTCTAGGGGTGGGAACATAAGGAAAGATAAGTATTGGAAATGTAAATCTTTCAAGAACACAAGAAACATTTGAAAGAGAAGTCTTTTTCATTTTAGTGATGTTATGCCTTTCCCAGTTACTGAGATTGTAATGATTACCCAAGCTAAGGCAAAAGCTGTGTATCACAAGCCCACTGAGTTGGGCCATCACCCAGTTCTCATAATCTTACTTCTCCCTTTACTCTGTCTTTGGTCAGGTAAGGCCCAAACTGTCTAATTTGCCAGTGTATTCCCAATGCCTAGTACATTGAGTATAAGTGCCCTTTAAATAGGTTTTGAATGAATGAAAATATTTTAGGGAAAATTGGTTTTGATGATGACTTCTGTCTTGGCCTCAGCATCTTCATTCGTACAATGGATGGGGTAGGCTAGATGATCCTTGACTCCTTCTAGTCTAGGACAACTTCTTAACTATTAGCTCTTGTAAAAATATAGATTTCAGGACCCAGCTGAGTCAAAGACTCTTGGGATGGAGTCTGGGCAATTGCCCTTTTCATGTTTCACAGATGCTTCTTATGCACAGACAGAAAATTTGTTCTAGGGCCATGCAAATGTCTTAAAACACGTTTAGAAGTAGGAGCTTTGACCACACCAAGATATTTACATACAAAGGGCAAGTGGAGAGTCTTGGGGGTGATCATCTGAATAATTTGGTTCTCTAATTTCTAAAACTCTTGCCTTAGAGATATGGGCTATTTTATACAAGGCCTTTCTATCCAGAGAATTTCCTCTATTCTTGATTTGGTTGAAAAGCTATAACTCAAATAAAACAAACTCTACTTTTTCTTCATGAAAATGTAATTTTCAAGCTGTCAATCTTTGCATTTACAGATGCACTGCTAAACTGGGGTTTGAAATATGTGTCAGATACAGAAAAAAATTATTTAAGTGACCGATAAAAATATAATTGTCTTTCTCAACATTCAAGCAAACCAGTCTCCTGAAATGTTAGTTGACACCTACTTTTCTGGATAAGTGTTTTCTTTTATAAAAAGTGCAATTCTAAAAATTCTAAACTTAACTTAGCATTTTAACATAGTAAACATAAATTAAAGTTGTCATATTAAGGAATAAATATAAATTCTTCATATCGACAATAGAGAAGATAATTCCTTTTAGTCAAATTCCTACCAACCACAGAGAGTACCAATGAAACACGATTAAACAAACAACTTTAAGCCCTTTCATTGACATTCCCAAAAGCCAAAATTAACAGCTGGTTTTCGGATGCTCAGTCGCTTCTTTGTTCTTCCAAAATTCATACTCTTGAAGAGGTGTAGATTGATAGGACTCAAGAGAAGCCAAAGCAAAGATAGTTGGTTTATGTATCTAAACTCCATTCAAATTCAAATAGGTAGGCTGTTAAGGTAGACCCAAGAGCCAGATTTTCAAATATCACTCAGGCAGAACTCATGCTGGGCTCCCTCTCATTTGGGCGAGTTGTCCAAACCAAACACTGTCAGTCATTTCCAGTTTTTTCCATCGGTGTGCGTGGTTTCCAACTACGGAAATAGAGAGACAATTTGCTTGACTTCATGTCAGAATGTCAGGCCTGCTGACCTTCAAGGAAAGCAGAACTTGACAATGGTGAACATTGCCCAGGGCATGCAAGTCTGTGGTGTGGTCTAAAATATTTGCTCCTCTGCCAGAAATTACAGATGGATATAAAATAAGAACATTTTAAAGGCTTAAATTAAGCAGTGTGCTTCAAAGAACACATTATTCTGAAACTTATTATTTTTTTAATTGAGAGCTATCATGTATTTAGGTTGTAGGTGCAGAGTATTAAGCTAATTGAGATGATGTGTCATTCCTCCCTCCCCCCATATTTTAAAATATACTGTTCTTTTCCAAGGCATACTGTTACATAACAAAGCACAGTACCAAAGAATATCATAATAAGAAATAAAGAGATTTGAGGAAATACACATATACCTATTCATTTTTGCAGAAGAAATACAGGAAGGGTAAAGCAAAAACTAGAGAGATTGGTTCCCTAATGAGGTAGGTGGAAAAAGGATGGAAAGAATAGGGGGATTGGAACAGGTTAGCAGAGATGAGGAGGGCATGGTAATTCTCTGAGTAGATATTTAAGAGTTCTGGATCTCAGAACTGTAGTAGTGTTTCACATATCTTTCACCTACCCAAATAATGTGAAGGATATATGAAACATTACTTTTAAAAATTATTGTTATTATTATTATTGAAAAATAGGAAATGATTAAAACCAACCAGCAGCAGGGGGAACCCAAAATGGAACAGAAACAAGCACATGATCTAACTATAGTGCAAGTAAATAACATCATCACACTGAAGGGTATGGGAGAGAAAAGAACTCACCTAAGTACTTTGGAAAATGTTATCTTGATTGGATATTGTAAGGCTAAAGGCCATAGAGAACCATGCATGCATGAATCCTGTAACATTGCCAGTAGACGTTTTTCTTGAAGGTATGTGGTTTAGAAATTCTGAAACAACTTTATGGGCATACTAAACTTTAACAAATAGGTAAATATATTGTAGGTAATAAGAATGGGGTTTCTCACTGGTGGAGAAAGAATTTAAAAATAAGGAAAGGGGAAAAGCTAAAGTGAACTCTGCCATGTTGATTGGAATTTGATGTATTAGTATAAACTCATGGTTTTTAACACACACACACACACACATACACACACACACTCACACGTAAAGAGAGATGCAAAATCATAGATGTGTGTCATGTGTGGGTTAAAGTACATAAATATCTTTACTAGTTTTGTCTGCTAAGAAGGCTTAGAAGCAATGCCATCCAGTAGTAATAGACATGGAGCACACAGCCCTTGGTTTCTAAACACCATCTGCAATGATAGGAACCAGGGCTCCTAAGAGAAGTGGTTGATTCCAAGACTGAGGTAAGAGAAACGAGACGATCCTGGACATCTTATGGTACCAGGATATAAGGAAATGCTCAATAAAAGATAGGAGCCTTAGGTGGTTAGAGCATAGGCTCATAGCACCAAGGTTGCCAGTTTGATTCCCACGTGGGCCAGTGAGCTGTGCCCTCCACAACTAGATTGAAAACAACGACTTGACTTGGAGCTGTTGGGTCCTGGAAAAACACAATGTTTCCAAATAAAGTTTCTTTTTTAAAAAAGGATAGGAGCCTGTTGAGCTTTTTCTTTTGTTCAAGAACCAACCTGAAGGAGCTCCCGATGGCCACGCTTGAACAATTGGAACAATGAAATAAATGACAGTATTGGATTATAACCCATAGAGTAAAATAAATATCCATGAGTATGCACTGATATTAACTAATGTTTGGTTAAGCAAATAAATGAGGGAGAAGGAAGAGTTTCTTTCTTACTGTAGAATTATAGTTGATAAATGTATAAGGGAGGAAGGACATAGAAAATCACCAAAACTTGTTCCGCAAGGTATTTGCTATTGACAGCAGGAAAGATAATAAATTTACAGTGGTGAAATGCAGCAGATACCAACTTAATGAAGTGATCAAAGTCAACATCACTAGCAATAAAGATGTATCAGTATCATGAATTCTTTGATATGAAGCACTAAGAAAGATATATCATTTGTGTAGTATTCTTGCCAAAAAGGCATAACCTCACTCCAATCACAAGAAAATACGATACAAACCCAAGTTTTTGACAAAATATTATACAAAACATCTGATAATACTCTTCAGAATTTCAAGGTCATGAAAGACAAGAAAATACTGAAGGACTGTTACAGAATGGAGGTGACTAAGGAGAAATAGCTAAATGCAATAGGTATTTCGAATAAGATGCTGAACAAAACCCTGGACCTCAAAGACAAAATCAATGGAAAAATGAGGGAAATTCAAATAAGGTCTGTAGTTTAGTAATTAGTGTCATAGCAATGTTAATTTGCTTGTTCTAAACATTATATAATACTATGGTTATGTCATATGTCGACAGGAGAAGTTGGGTGAGGGCTATATGAAAACTTTCTGTGCTATTGTTGCAACTTTTCTGTAAGTGTAAAATAAATTAAAATTAAAAAGTTGAAAAACTAAAATGCAATGTGATAAATGAAAATTGTTTTAAAGACAACTTTTGGATGTGTCCTTTAAAAAAAAATTTTAAGAGCTTATATAGTCCAAACTCTACCATGGCCTACAAAGATTTATACCATCTGACCCATTCTTCCCTTCTGATGTCACCTCCAATTCTATGCCACCCACGTGGTTTTCCTTCTGCTCCTTAAGTGTTCCAAATGAATTCTCAGCTACACACACACACACACACACACACACACACACACACACACACACACTTCCCAATCCTCTTAAAATCAGCTCCCTCTCATTGTTTAGCTGTATATTATTCAGTTTTTACCAGGTTATACTGTGTCTCACAAAAACAAAGTCTAATTTCTTGCTGATGTTACATGGCAGATCCATCAACTGTGAGTTAGCTGTGGATCTGCTCCCCAGATCTTCTTCATCCTAGGATCCAAGAGCAAAGAGCAACCCCAATCTGGAATATGCCAAACTCGTGGCAGAGGGAAGAGAACCAGTAAGCTGATGAAATCAAACACCAGTTCTCAGAGCCTCTCCCTGGAGCTGGCACACTGTTGCTTGTGCTCACATTTCATTGGTCAAAGCATATCAGATGACCAAGCTCAATTAACATGGTAGGGAAGGAAGCTCCTCCTACAGAAGTGTAGTCATATGGTGGGGATGTATTGTCTACAGGGAAGAGGGAGGGAATTGGGAAACAATAATATAACCTATCACAAGACCCAGCTCACATGGCGCCATCTCAAAGGAACCTTTTTGTAACACCTGCACCTTAAGTCAGCCCTCTTCCCCAGATTAGTTAATATTTTATTATTTTGTTATCACTTTCTGAAATGATCTTCCTTTGTTAAGGTTTGTGTTTATTATTGGTTTCTTCCACTAGAACGTAAATTCTATGGAGCAGAAAACCTGTATAGATTGTTCATAGCTCTGTCCGACAGTTCTTGGCCTTTCATTAAGCACTCAAATATTTGTTGTGTAAAAGGAAGTCATAGCCTGGAATTCTTTCATTTCCATGTCTTTATATAACTTATCGTGTATAGTGTCTCACTGATAGTAGGCACTGATGAATGCCTATCAAATAAATAAATGAATGCATATTTATATTGAATAAAATTAAAGATTAAAAAATATGTCTGTACACACATTTTTTTATGGCCATGACTACAACTAAGAGAAAAGAATTTCCCTAATAAGAAGGGACATTTTTATGCATTGAATTTTTCTCCAAGTATACTTGGACCAGGTAGATGAGATTTAATTTTTCTCATGTAGTTACAGCTAACCTCACCTATGAATAAAATGTTTGAGGATTTAGTTTGGCAAATACAGAGCAGGACTGCAGAAAAGATTTGTTAGCAATTTGTCTTGGAAGGGAAGCAGCAGGAGGATGGGAGATTGGAGGGGAACGGAGTAGAGGAGGCAGTCGGCACAGGCACACTGGTGTTTTGGTATTTCAAGGGCTTTTTCTTTCTTCAACACTTAAGAGCTACTTTTGGTAGCACGTTTTAATAAATGGCAAGTCTCTGCAAAATTTTCTGTGCATCTTATCTTTCCCTAATACCTGTGAAAGTTTCATATCATTCCCCTGTTTGAGTTTTTACATCTCCTTAAAAAGGGGCTGAAATATGTTCTAGTTTCTTTCATTGGATATGCCCCTCTAAAGGTTGTTTGTTTAGCAATGGCTGTTTGTAGGCCCAAAGTATTCACAGACTCACTCAGATTTAGCCTTATATATAAGTGGAGTTGGTGCTATGATTGCAAAAGTCTTGGGTATATTTTGCCTTCCCTGATCAGAGATTTCCATTATTAATAGTGTATTTCTGTGGCTTTGAACTAGATGACCCAAGATATGAAGCTTTGCTTTCAGTCGCAACAATCTTATTATGAAAAAGATTTTGATCCTTTTCTTAAAGAAGCTTTAATTGGGTTCCAGGAAAAAGAACTAGAGTGGGATGCCATTATTGGGAAACAGGACATGGAAAAGCATGGGAGGAGTAGAACTATGAAGCTGAAAGATTCATGAAGACTAACCTTTTTATTTTCCAAGTTTACCTTGAGCTGGCTTTGACCTTAGAGTGCATTACCCACTATGGTAGCCATAAACCTGCAACCTGTTATTGCACAGACTGAATTAAGATGAGATCGGTAATGAACCCTGTTCAAGAAGGTTCAGTTATGGACAGTTATCAATGGATCTGTTATTCCAGTGGCCCTTCAAGGCCATGCTTTCATAGAATGAGTCTCTAGAATATTTACTTCTTTTCTATCTTTCTCAAATATAGAGTTTGATTCCAGACAGTAAGCAGTGTTTACAATGGTACTAATAAATTGTGAATCTTTGTAATCAGAAGTTTTGAGACTTAATCTTCAGTCTGCCATTTGTTAGCTATGTATATTTGAGCAAGATACTTAACCTTTCCAAGCCTCAGTTTCTTCATTTGAAAAATGGATATGTTAATAGTAACTATCTCAGAACATCTTGGAAGGATTCAATGAAAACATTTTTCTACTTTGTGAAGATATCATCAGTTGTCGGTCACAAAAATCCAACTCAAACCAACTCAAACATAAAGGGAAATTTATTAGTTCAGTCAATAAGGAATTGAAAATTCAAGGCTGGCTTTAGGCATGGTTGGATGGGGACATTCAATGAACGGATTCAAAATGTGCTGCTTCTTCTCCAACTGTTGGCTCTGCTCTTCTTTGGTTTGGCTCTATTCTCAAGTAGCCTCTCTTTATGTGTTGGCAAAGATGACCGCCAACAGCAAGCTCCAAATTTACATCCTACAGCTTAACAATTACAGTGAAAAATTGTATCCTTCTTTCCATGGCTCCAGCAAATGTCCTAGGACTGAATCTCATTTCTGGGACCTGGGTCATTCATTCCAGATTGAGGCCAGGGGAAAGGATTCTCAAATCGGCCTGATCCTGAAGCCAGTTGGTTATACCACCCCCACCCAAAACAACATGGATAGAAAAGTGAGTAAGGGACACCTCCTTTCATACAAAAAAGGGAGCTTTGCATTACTACAAGAAAAAAATGGGATAGACAAAACAACAGATGGCCACAACAGTATTTAAAGCATTCAGCATAGAGTCTGACAGAGATCAAGCCATCCATGAATGTTTGCTGTTATTAATGTCATCAGTTCCCTGGAGAAGAAAATAGATGGTGACCTTAGGCAGAGAACCTCAGGGGAGAATTTGGATGACCAAAAGTTAAACAAGGATGTGAAATGTGAGCACATGTAGGAATCTTCTTGAACTTTCTATTCCCAGTAACCAGCACAGTAGCTGACACATAACAGGTGCTCATAAATGCTTGTCCAGTGAATGAATACATGCCAGTAACCATGCTATGCACTCCCCATCCAATAGCCGCTATAATAGACACATAACTAAGCTGCTTCTGGGTCCTTTGTCCCTGGAGTTCCAGTCTTGTTGTAGTGTGCCTTAAACTTGAAAGTGTATGTGAATCATGAATCACCTAGGGATCTTGTTAACTGTAAATTCTGATTCAATGAGTCTAGGGTGGGACGAGATTTTGCATTTTTAACAAGCTCCCAGGTAGGGTCATTATGGGCTGGTCTGCAGACCATCCTTTGGATAACTAGGCTTTAAAGTTCTAAACTATTTCCAAGGAGGAACTTACAGAAAGCTTTTCCTAGGGGCCTTTCAATTCCACTATTCACTAGAGAGCTTGCTTTAGGGTGTTCTTGTAGCATGCCATTTCTTTTGTGAGTCAGGAGGCAAAAAGGAGCCAACAGAGAATTTATTCAAAGGGTGGTCCTCAAAAAGAGAGAAAACAATGTACGTAAAATGTTCTTTTGAAGAAGTTGATGAATCAGTTTCCAACTTTTACAATTGCTCACCATTCATTAAGCAAATAGCTGCACTTTACTGACCATGAATGCTATACCTGAGCACTGTGTTTAACATCTACTATCGATATTTCCCTAATTTTCACAACATCTTGTGATACTGTAAATAGTGTCCCCAGTTCACACATGAGGAAGATCATTCTCTGCAAAGTTAAAGCCAGCCAGTTATGCAGTGGGTTTATGTAATGACTTGTACTTCAATCTCTCTTTTAATCTCTATAATCTATCGTACAAAGTACAATAGGAATGTTAGAGAATGCCCCCATGGTTATGAATATTCAGGCATCATGATTCTTAACCCTTTACCTATTTCCTTCAGCACTTTATGGAGTGCAGAGCATTTGGGAATTTATTGCCTTATCTGATTTGGCTACTCCAAGGCAACCGCTGACCTTCTGAAGTAAAATACTGAAACTGCTTTTGGTGGGTATGAATGTGCATGATGAAGAGAGAGAATACGGAGCCACTAAGACCATATAACGCAGAGGAGGAATGACTTCCTCACCATGGCGGCCATCCTGGGTTGCCTGTAGCACAGAGTGTGGACATTGGTGTGAACAAGACCTGGGCATGATTCCTGCTTCAGCGATTCTTAGCCAACTGTGTGACCACAGGAAAATGACTTGCCTTTGTTCTGCCTCTGTTTTCTCATATGTAGAATGTAGATGATAATTGCAATCCCTATCACAGGATTAAAAACTTTACATTTAATTATGCAAGTGAAGAGCTTAGCTCAGTGCATGGCACTTAGTAAGCAATGCAATTATATATGAAACAAGGTCTGAATACCCCCAAATATGTCTCATTAAAGGTCAGTATTATAAGCTATTTCTTTTCTCTTTTGGTTATAGATATCAATTTAAGGCACTCATCATCATTCTCAATCTTTCCTCCATCAACTCCATTTCTAGGATTTTAAATTCCTGGCTCCACACCTGAGATTGATAATTGCTTCCTTCTGTTTAAGCAGCTGTAAGAAAATAGTCTCCTGTCTCTCTTTGTACCCATGACATTGAACATACATTTTTTTCCCTCCTCAGCAATTACATGGAGGTTACATAACCTACTTCTTGACCTGCAGTATCATATCTAGACTAATAAAATTTTACCATTGACAAGAAAAATTTATAGGTGATCTGCAGGTAAATGAATCAGAAAGGCATATTTGCAAATGTAACACAGCTAAGCAGAAAAATTTGAGTGGATCTAGACAAGGATCTAAGAAGGAAAGTTACTCTAGAGCACACCTGGGTTCTCCAAAGCATTTCCAGGGCAGTGGGCTTGCCCACTGCAGCTAGTGTCTGATATGGAAGCATCTGTCCCAATACAATTATGCAAAATCCAGCCACTCTGATGAACTTCTTAAATAGATAAACACCTATCTGCAACTCCCTTTCAAAGAAAGAAGAGCTACAAATCCATCATCTTTTCCATCTAATTTTTTTAATTTTTATTAAATTTAATGGGGTGACATTGGTATGTAAAAGTATATAGGTTTCAAGTGTACAATTCTATCATACATCATCTGTATATTGTATTGTGCTCACCACCCAGAATCAGTTCTCCTTCTGTCATCATGTATTTGACCCCCTTTTATCCTCTTCTATCACCCTAATTTTTGAAATTCCTCAGACATCTGCTTCTTAAAGGGGGTAGGAGGTGAGGAACACATTGCCCGTTTAACTTCATTTCTCTAGGGACTCAGCTTTAGGACAAAACATATTGAATTGTTGATTCTTCTTTTGTTTGACAGTTTGATTCCCAAATTTGGGGCCCCCTTAAGTGTATATCTTATCTCTCAGATTTGTCATTTAGGTGGGAATATGAAAAAGAATTCTACCCATGTTCTAGGCTTCATATGTTACAGCAAGTTGACTACTTAATTTTTTTTTCTTTTTAGTAATACAATAAAATTAATATTTACCCAATGATAAAAGCAGGACTTGTTTACTGTAGAACATTTAGAAAATATAGATACGTTATAAAGAACAAGATAAATACTACTGAAAATTCTACCCATCATAAATAACCACTGCTAACATTTAGTGTTTAGTTTTCCTAATCTATTTTTTATTTTGTGTATCTGTGTGTATATTTTTAAATTATATTGGAATCATAATGTATAAATCATTTTGAATGCTGCTTTTTTTGGTACTTAGTATTATATGAAGAATGTATTTTAACAACATTAAATAGCTTACAAAATTTTTTTTCTTTATTTTTTCTTTTTACCTTTTGACCCCCTTCACCCATTTTAAAATATTTTACTCTGCATATGATCATTTCCATATAAGATTGTACCATACATAATTTACATAACAATTCCTCTATTATTATATGTTCAGTACATTTCATATTTTTCATTTTTATAGATCTGGGGTTAGCAGAAGTTTTCTATAAAGGGCCGAATGAAAAAATATTCTCAGCTTTGTGGACTATAAGTTCTCTGTAGCAACTACTCAATTCTGCTGTTGCAGAAATAGCTATAGACAATATGTAAATGAAGAGTAGTGGCTATGTTTCAATAAAACTTCATTTACAAAAACAGGTGGCATGTGGAATTTGGCCTGTGGGCTGAGTTTGTCCAACATTGAAATAGATGATGCAGAAATAATCCTTACACATGACATCAATAATTATTTCTATAAAGTAAATTGTTAGGAATGGAATTATGGCTTAATGGGGATGAACATTTTTAAAGGATCTTAATATACATTATTAAATTTCTTTCCTAAAATATTGCAAAAAATATATACTTCTAGTAAGTGAGAATGAAAGTAGTGATTTCTCTGTGCATTCACCAACATATACTACAATCATTAAAAAAAATAACTTGATAGACACAAATTAATGATATCTCACTTTTTATTTATTTTTTAAATTACTGTACTTAAAATGTACCTGAACACTCATTGGATATTTTTATCTATTTTTTTTTGCGTTGAAAATATTTTGTGACATATAGGAGGATTTTATTGCATGACGTGTAATCGTTTCTTAAAATTGAATATTAAAAATTCACTCTAACACCAAATTTAAGGGAGAGACATCCAGAGGTTGAACATAAATGAGCAAAATTTATCTGGGTAAGTTAACTATTATAACAATCAAGACTTGAATCTCAGCAGTTTAATACAATAAGAGTTTATTTCTCACTCATGATGCAGCCCCCTGTAGGTCTTTGTGGCTCTGCTCTGTGCCAAAACCTGTGCCACGCTCAGTGCCTCATTTCCCTGCACACTGAAACCAGCTTGCAGTTGGGGAAACACAGTGTGAAGATGGACCTTCCCTTAACTGAGCCTGAAAGAGACATAGCGCCTCCATTCACGTCCCCTTAGTGATAACATCACATGGCCTCACAGTGCAGGTGAGCTATATACCCAGGAAGAAGAATGGGTTTGGGGAGCATCTAGCCAGTCTCACTACATGATTAAAATTTAAACTCCAGATTTCAGGATTTTTTTTTAAATTCTTTTAAATGTTTATGGTGAAGACGAGTACTCTGTTATAGAAATTGCTGGCCAATGAATACAAATATAAAATGTATATTTCTATAAGAAAAACCAGAGAACCGGTGATAAAATATAAATACTTTTGGTTTGGGGCTTTTTACACTCAAAATATTAAAATGTATCTTTGTATTTGGAACTGGCCCCATGCTATTATAACAGTATCCAAAGTTTACACAAATTTTTAAAATTTTCTCCAGAGTAAGATTTAACCATTGGCTTAGCTCACTGAATGAAGCCAAACAGAAAATCTATAGGTTACATAGCAAAAAGAGGAGCATCTGTGAAGGGAAAATTCAAATATAGTATGTCCAAACAATTTCTGCAATTAATCACCATTAAATAAAAAATATCAACATCATACTTGACATGCTAACACAATCTTCCTCACAACGAAGTCAGGAAAAATAGAAGCACAAAAGAGGAGACGGTTAGAGGTTCATGTCCAAGATCAGAATGAGAAAACTTCACATTTTTTTCTTAGATAAACGAGATTGGAAATGGTAATTGCGTGCCTATTTCTTCGATGTTCATGTATGGTCTTCTTGTGGAGAATGCTTAAAAGCATCCGGTCGCTGTCCCCCATCTCATTTTAGGATGTTTATACGCAGACAGGATAACCTGGCCAGAAAAGCACAGGGAAGTGAAGAGGTCACTCGGCGAAGAAAGTTCAGACCAGAAAATCCGAAAGAATAGATTAACATTGTCTGCCTCTAAACTCTTCAAAGGAGACCATAATTGTGCCTTTTGTATCTTACCCCGTGCTCCAACTGCAGAATTCCTCAACTCCCAGGAGGAGCCTCATAGAGATGCTGTGCTGTTTGATTTGGCACTATTCACAAACCTTGGCAGATGATCAAATAGAGGGCACACAAGTGCAGGAAAAGTCTTAAGAAACTGTCTTCGCTGTTGTCGTTACTGCCTTCATGAATTGAAATCTCAATGGTAAGTATAAAGAAGCCATAGATATTAATCGAGCATGCGTAACTCCAACTTGGATGTTTAACACACCTTGGCAGGAAGAAAGTATGCAAATTTTCAGCTTTATGGACTTTCTTTGGGGTTGTATTTGTCTCAGCTTTCAACTAAGATTACTTTCTTAAACTAATTAAGTATCATTGCCCCAGAACGCTTGGATTAAGTGTGTAACCATGATGAACAGGCCAGTCTCAGCTTTGAACTCAAAAGACCTGGGTTCTAGTCCAGGTGCTGCCAGTTCTGGCTCTGTGATCCTGGGCAAGTGGCTGAACTCCTGAACCCAGGCTCATGTGTTCATTCAATAGATACTACCTGGCATACTTCACTGCATTTCTGTGAGAAAGAAATGAAAATTATATTTAGGATCATGTAAAAATTGTATATAGAAAACATTTGGAAAAATGTAAAGAGCAATACTGTTGTGAGAAATTATTAATATTGATTAGCAGCTATGTACGATGTCAGAGGGGTAGTAGATTGAGGGAGGGAGGTTATCACTTTGTGAGGGGGTAAATGTCTAACTATTGCATTGTTTTGTACACCTGAAACTAATAAAAACCCCCACAAAACCAGAAAATACATACATATATATATATATATATATATATATATATATATATATATATATATATATATAAAATTAAATAGAATTTTGCAGGAATGTTGTAAGATATCATTAAGGGACAGATATTTTAAGTGACCTATTTTATAGTAAAAGAACATAATCCAGAAGAAATCTACTAGATTGTTTTAGAATTTAAAATATAAATATAGAAAAATCCCATTAAAAATAAAGGAAGGAAGAAGGAAGGGAGGAAGGAAGGGAGGGAGGAAGGAAAAGAAAAGAGAGAGAGAGAGAGAGAGAGAGAGAGAGAGAGAAAGAAAAAAAGAAAGAAAGAACACCAAATTGAGAAAAGTTATGCTGCCTATGGAAATCATTACCAAATAGTGGCAGTTCTAAGCCAGGAAATTCCTAAATATAGATTAATTATATATTTGGGGAACCTTTTAGAATGGATTTAATGATCTTTGGTCATTTTCTCTCAGCCTATTCATTCATTTATTCATTCATTCATTCATTCATAGAACGTAAACTTTTTTGGTTGTATTCCCTAATTTATTATAAGGGCACCGAGTCGGTGCTCATTAAATATTTGTGGAATGAACATGTAGATAAATTAATGAATTTATTAATTCACAATTTTCTGTGCTATTCATTGTGCTAGTTGCTAAAGGTAAGAATTCTGTAGATATAATTTCTGCTCTCTGGGAGCTTCTAACCTAGTGAGGGAAATAGGTCCATAAATATATAATAATATGTAATATATGAGTCCCATGGTTGTGCACTTACCGATTCTTTTGAAAAAATAATCACAAATAATAATAAATAAGATATAAATATAATAAAAATATATAACATGTATATCATTTAAATAAAATATAAAATATTTATATACAAATACATTAAAATATAATAATAAAATAAAAATAATCACAATGTAAGTTTACGCTGCTCCACAATCTTCATTTAAATTCTTTAAAATTTTCTTTTAAATTCCCATTCATTTTACTCAAAATTATAACATTACATATATGGAGAGAGTATTTTGATGGTTACCTCAAGCTTGTTCTCTCTCCCCTTCCCCTACATGTAATTATTGCTGTGATTTAGTTCATATCCTTCCAAGATTTTGCATGTATGAACACACACACACACACACACACACACACACACTATTGTTTTTCAAGTGTATGATAATTAAAACAAATGCACGTACACATATTCTTCTGAAACTTTGTCTCATATTCCAAGGCAATATGAGAAATATATTCATATTATATCCATATTATATATCTCTCTCTATATATATATCCAATAGGAAATATATCCATATTAGCACATTTAATCTACCTCATCTTTTAAGATGCTACAATAATGGCAACAACAGGGCTGCTATTCATACATGACACTCATGGAGTTGTGCAGTGAACAGCCTGCACAACTGTTTGTGGAAGCTCTCTGCCTTGTTTGCATAATACAACTATATCAGACCCCATTTAGTTGTTCCTCTACAGATGGGCACATAGGTTTTTCCAGTTTGTCAGCATTACCAACACCGCTTTACTGAATATCTTTATACAACCCACAATTGCTAAAATGTCCAGATGAGTCTAATAAAATCATTTAGCTATTTCAAATCCTCGATTTGGCATCAGAAATTTCTTTCTGAATTCTTGTGTGTTGTGTGTACACTGAACTATAGCAGAACTATAAAAAACAAAGACAAAATAAGGTTTTTGAGAACTCAAGAGGGGCAATAAACCTATTTTACTCTTTCATCTCATAAGCTTTGAAAAACTAAAGCCTTCTGCCTTTATTTCACCATGTGGTATGCACAGAAATTAAACTTTTCTGAGTCAGTCTTCTTGCTTCATCCTGGTTTGATTTAGTCATGGGAATCTGAAGATGTAATATGTATGTACTATTTGAAGCAAGCTGGGGTTTTATGTGTTTTTGAATGACAACATTTCCTTTCCACAAAAGATAACTTTGTGACAAGTCACATTTATATGACACTGCCTTGACATTATGCTCTTATAGATCCCTATAGCTTGATGCATGCAGCAGAGATATAGACACTTCCCCTAGGAAGCCTTTGATCTTTTTCTGGACAGAGTGCTTTTGAATATCAAGAGCTGTTTTTCTTGTGACATGTAGGCACCTCTGAGGATCTATGTATTGCCCAGGTAATAACAGTGCAGGGACCAGTTCTTTCTGGGGCCAGAGACTGCCTTTAGTGCAGGCATCTTAAGGAAACACGGACTAATGACATTGACTTAACGAAATTGCTAAGTGCTAGAAATGGTATCTTTAAAGGGGGCAAAACTGGACAATAGCTTCCTTGTTGTCACTGGGCTGTGATTTGTGGTATTGATTCTGGCCTTTGGCTGGATCTTGAACTAAGTACATCAGAGGTCCAAGTACCTTGACCTCAAATGGAATGTTTACTCCATCACAGAAAGAGCTGGCTTCCTGTATATGAAGAAAGGATGGTGGAGTGGAGGCTGGGAGGAAGAGTAGGCTGGAGAAAGAGCAGTAGAAGCCACTCCTTAGGCCTGAGGTCAAAGGCCACATTCAAGGACCAGATGAGGCTGCCTCCTAAGAGGGGGCCTAATAACCTGACTCCAGTTGCAGGGGTTTTTTTGTTTTTTTTTCTTCCAAGCTATTTGGTGGAGGAGTCCAAGGCTAAAGGCACCTTTTCTCTCAGTGTGCTGTGAGACCTAATGGGGCTGGTTCTGTGGTCAGTACAGTCTGCCTGGCTGCCTTGGCAGGGTCAAAGCATTCATTCTTGCCTTCACATTTGCATAAATAGTATGATTCAACTTTCTCCTCCACTTGAAGTTACTGAATTTTCAAACAGTGAAGGAGAATAAAGATGACCTATCAAAATCTCTTCCACTTGAAAGATGAGGGCACCACGTCCCTAAGTGGGTAAGTGGCTTCTGAGGCCAAGTCATTCAGCAAGTTAGTGATTCTACCAATTGATTGCCCTTTGGGAAATTGGACAATTACTGATTCTTCCTCCTCCTCCTCCTCCTCCTCCTGGTCCTCTTATAATTGGCATCACCATCATCACCATCACTGTCGTCGTCATGGGTTTCCTTGAATGTGCTCTCGTACCTTCTGCATAATACATACAGTTCCATCGGCATTCAGTGGGAAGGACTCAGCAGTTTTTGTCCTCTTTGTATAATAAAAAGAGCTCCCAATTTGGAAGCAGACACACTTGGATTTATTTAAAAATAAACTCTACCTTTTACTTTTCTCTGAGTGACCTTGAAAGCCACTTTATCCCTCTGAGCCTATTTACTTGTCTATAAAATGGAGACAATACGTTCTGTTTCAGAGTTCCTATGAGGCTTAAATGGGGGCCATATCATTAGTTGTCTAGTGTCTGGTGCATGGGGGTCCTCAGTAAATGGGATCTGGGGTCACTAGTAGTAGTAGTAGTAGTAGTAGTGGTATCATTATCATCATTATCATTATTATTATTATTATTATTTCCAGTAAGCTTGAATTTGAGTTGTGGCTCTGTTAGTTAAACTTAGGCAAGCCAGCTCTTCTTTGAGAGCCTCATTTGCAAACTGGGTAGTTGGACCAGATTCTTTCTAAATCTCAATGCACATTCTTTGTCATCCATCATGATACAATGGTTCTTCAGCTTTGGTGTACATTCCAATCACTGGGTAGTCCTCTGCCTAGAGATTCTGATTCAGGGGGTCTGGGAGGGGCTTAAAAAGCTGCATGTTTAACAAGGACTTCAAATCTTAGTTTTCTCTGGTTATATCTGGGGAAAATAATAATACCCATATGATAGGGTAATAGTGAGGAGCAAATGAAATAATGTCTGTAAAGCACTTAGCATTGTTTCTGGCACATCACATTACCCAATAAATTGCCAACTGCTGTCATTCTTCACCTCCTCTGTCACTGTGCATAGGACATAGCCCCGATGATCGGCTAAATTTGGCTCATAAACAGAACTTGACCACATGTGAAGTAGATGCAAATATTTAAAAATTAGAAGACTTCTGGGTTCTTTTGAAATCCCAAGAGACCTGGCAACACCAAGGCTGCAACAATTTGGAGTGACTGTCTCTAGTCATTGGTTTAGATGCTCTTTGGACATATAAACCAGTCCCCCTTCACTCTGCTCTACTTATTTACATTTCTTGTTTGTCCCCTGTAGGCATCTGGGTTTGTAGATTCCTGTTTACAGGATCTAATTCAGCCTCTCTACCCAGGGTTTTAGGAGAGCTAAGAGCCTATCCTTTCACGGTGTTATTCCAGCTATTCTGGATCAATTAACCAGCTGTCCCTGGACAGAGGCACGCCCCACTCACAGCTCCCTCTGAACCTAGCAAAAATAATGGAGATAATAGTTTGTCTTTACCACTTTTGTGATTTAGTGGCATCAGTTAGGATGAGTTCCAAGGGGGCAGCAATTTGAAAGCCTACTGAAATACTTTGCGAGGGAAACTAACCCAAGCTGAGATGTTGCCTAACAGAATCAAAGCAGGGTTTAAAGTCAGCTGCTGCCTTTATCACACACTCAAAACTTGGCAGAGGAAGTTCTTTGGGTTGGGACCACATAAAAGAAATCAAGGCAAGTGAAAGATGGTTGAAGAGAACAGATGGACTTGGACATCTTATACCATCAGAGTGATGCTGTGACTTCCAAAGAGACCTGCTTGGATGCTCTGAAAGTATCATAATCTTTGTAATTTTTCCCCCCTCTAGCTATGAGTGTCACACATGAAAAAAAAAACGAGGCAAGAAAGGGCTTTATACAAAGGTATTGAGGCCACATTTGTCAAACCCAGTATCCCACACAGATTTGGGAGCTATGTTTCAAGCTGAGCTCCAAACTTTCAACTCTCAAAAGTGCTACTTACCCAAGTGAAAGGCAATTTTCCAGCTCAAAGAAAGGCAGTTCTGCAAGGTTCAGGAAAAAAGGTCAGAAGACTCCTTGTACATCAATCAGCTCCTGGAAAACAACATGTCAATGAGTTAAGTGAACACGAATCAGGCACATATGGATTGAATTTCCCTCGAAATACTCCTGGGGTCCAAGTTTAAAGGGTGGAGTGGAGGAGGGGTGAGAATTCTTAGGAAAACCGAAGGTACTTTTCTGCAGACCCCAAACAGTTGAAAATACTTCTAAGATGTCCACTGGCCAGGCCAAAAGTCCTGCTGGCCTGAATCAATGTTGAGGCCAGCCAACCTTAGTTTCTGGAGATGAGAATGCATCTAAGACCCATATGACAGTCCAGGACTTCCTGCTTTGATTTAAATTTAAATTTCATTCCATGGCATGGAAATAGGGAGATCTGGTAGAGGTTGGCTTTGAAGTTCCAGGGAAGAGAAATAGATTTATTTCAGAGAGAAAAAATGAACTGTAAGAAACATGCAAGGTTACTCGTTGTTACTGCCAGTAGCCTATGTTACGAAGCAAGTAAATCAATCTTTCCATGCTTTCTTCCTTCCTGGAATCATAAGAAAAGCAACTGGGAATTAACATAGATGTGGAGGAGAAAAGCAAGTGCAAGAGAATTTTCCTAAGACCATTCCACATGGAAGTGTGAGGCAGAGAGGAAATATGCTTGATAAATAGAGGGTCTTATAAAATCTTAAGAAAAAGGATAATGTAGCTTTGACATTTGTTCTAACCCAAAACACGACATCTTAAATGTAATGAGTAAATAACATTCAGGTTTTGCATTTCAGATGAGATCCATATATATTGGGACTCTTTAAATCTGATTTTATGTGAAATCGTAAGAATTCAATGTCAACAATAATAAGCTGGTTCTATAACATCCACATGTGGCCTAAAATTGATTAGTACCAAGTCCTTTTTTCGGAAAACTTCATAGAAAACTTAAACTGAGACTCTGACATTTTAAACTCTTTCTAAGGAAACCTGTTGAGAAACAGTACACTTCATTTTTTGTTTTCTAGGGCTTTTTATAGTTGAACTGTAATTTCTCTTTAGGAAAAGTATCAAACTAGAAACTTCTTGGTGGCAGAGGGAACCATGATGGCCTTTTCCACCGTTTCTTTTCTTTTCTTTTTTTTTAAAGGCAGGAGGTAATCAGAGATAAATGTTAATGGTTAAAAAAAAAACAAATGATGCACTGTCAAGAGAAAATTTTTTCACAATTGTCAAATTGTGTAGACAGTGTTCAAATGGCTCGTTCATTATCAGCAGTGCCACCAAGTTGAAAACATACTTTTTCTAGTCTGCAGTTGATTGATGTCCGTTACTCATATCAGGCTAATGGCACTTTATTTTCCAACAGTAGCAAGTAATGAGTGACCTTGAGTGCATATTGTTTTCCTGAAAGGGTTTGTTGCTCTGCTTCCTTCATAAGCACCCCAAGGAAACAAGGCCCTGTATTGGTGTTTTGCAGCAAACCTCATTTCTTTCATGGCTTTCTGTAAAAGAATTTGATACAGGGATAGAAGCTAACCTCAGTGAGTAAATGAAATATTGATCCATGCTACTCTGGCCTTGCCTTCACCTTGTCCCAGGGCGGTGAGTTACTGACTTTTCCGTTTTGGCTGTAATAGGAATTATTACAACAGGCCTGTGCAAGTAATTACTTGGCATGGTAAAAAAAAAGGAGGGTCCATCATATATTTCTGTAGAGACGTTAGTTTCCATCAGCCCAGCAGTCTGCTTTTTTGGCTCTGTCTTTCCAACTCTTGATTCAATTCTTTTAACCATCATTAATCACACTCCTTGTCAGCAGAAGTTTATCAAAAGTATTAAGTGAGCAAGGTTGCCTGGCCTCCTTAAAAAAAAAATCAACCAACACGGGGCAGTAAATTTCAAAATATGGAAGGTTGCTTCCGTGATATATATGAGTGTCTCTTCAGCTAGAATGAGCTGTTTGTTTTAGTGATAGATATTGTAGTTTGAGCTGTGATAGAATCCTTCTCAAGTTTATATGTCATGGGCTATCGTTTATGAGGGACCATGTGTTTCTAAATGGTGAAGGTCACGGCTGATGGCAAAAGTAAAAGCAGTGGTGATTCATTAAAAATAGTTAATAGGGCCTGCGGCTGACAGGGATAAATAGGAACATGTGGCTTGCCAACCCACCAGCACCGAAAATGACATTGTGTTTCTTCAGTCCCAACGCGCCAGACAATTGCCAGACAACTGTGAGTGGACAGACAGTAGGCAAGATTGCCTCTTGTTAATAACAGATGCAAAAAAACTTTTTGGAAACATAATGGCAGATTATCCATTGAAACTCACTTCCCTTCAGTTTGGCCATGTCTATTATTTATTTTTAAATTGGCACTGATTTTTTCACTCATCACAGGTACGTTCATGACATGAAATTCAAATATAGAAACACATGAGGTAGAAAAACAAAAAGCTGCTCTATTATATCTGAAATGTTTAATTTCTTTTAAAAAAGGTCTGAAGCAAAATATGGCATGACGTTAGGATTTGATAAAGCTGAGAGATGGTTCCATGAGAGTTTCCCATGTTAGCCTATATTCTATCCCTGTTTGTTCGAAAGAGTCACAACTAATTTTTTTTCATTTTCACAACTAAAATGAAATCCCTTCACCCCCGCAAATCCCATCTCCCAGAGAGAATCAATTTTATAAGTTTGCGTATGTCCCTCCAGTTTATTTTTTTTACTATTTATATGTATATATGTAAAACATATCCACATTTTACTTTACTATCTATATGAACATATATACATATATAAGGCAAAGAATAATGATAGATTCAATGTGGTAGTAATGGAATATATATACAAAATATATTTTTAGATAATAGCTCATGTTATAATACTGGTTCATAATTTGCTTTAACAACGTTTTAATATTTAAAAGTGAATATCTGATTAAACTCATGGATTCATTCATTCATTCATTCATTCATTCAGAAAATATATTGACTGTTACCCTATTTAGAGCCAGAGGTCTATTTCCACTTTGCATTCAACATTTATCCAATAAACGCCTCTGCTCTCTAATATAACATACATTCTCCTTGCAAAACTTCCTAGCTAATTTGGAGACTGTTAAGAACTAGAAAACTAAAAGGATTTTGCTGATTAAGATCAATAGAGTTTGATGATCCATTTAAGAAGTGTAAATCAACACAGGAACGTGTGGAAGTAGATGCGGCCCTTAGGCAATTTCCAAATGAGCAAGTATGGATTTTCTATACATTACTTCTAATGAGGAAGGTTTTGAGAACAAAATTGTTTAGGGATTTGTGGGGTTTTTGTTATTTGGGTGTTTGTTTTTTGGCTTTTGTTTTTCCTCTCTCTCTCTCTCTCAGTGAAAAATGGCACAGTGGCTTGAAATCGTACTGGGAGATAAACATCTTCACTTTTTCACTTTAGATTGCCTCTTTTCCCTAGAAAAACAAATCATCCAAGATAGTTAGAGAGTGATGGCTTCCGCTGGATGGATGGAAAATGGTAATAACCATTGACATTGGGGAAACCGTTCCTCAATTCGTTAGACAGGTTTCAGAGCACGGAGCAAAAACAAAAATCAAACCACAAAGTTTTATGTAAGGATATAAGATAGAAAAGAAAAAAAGCAACAAGAAGAAGCTTGACTTCCCCACTTGGCAATGCGTGCCTTTGTCTGCCTTGCCGGCAGAACCGAACTGGGAACTCAGGCTGTTCTGCCTGCATTTGCAGCCTGGCTCGCAATCCTGCCCAGAGAACATCAGCCTCTCAGAAAGAATCATCCCTTTTCATAATTTGAAAAAAAGAGCAATGCAAAGAGATTGGGATTTTGCAAACTAAGTCCTCAATCTCAACTTGAGTTTCTCCCCTTGTGTTGGCAGTTTCGGTTTTGGGGGCCACCATCGTGACAATAAAACTGCCTAGGCAACAGCAGTGTATTATGTTGAGAATTGTTCAGCAAGAAGATAGAACAGCCTCACAAATGAACATGTTTACAGGGAAAAGCACTTAGCATCAAATCAGCTAGAAAGGACATGGGAAACGTGTTGTGCTTAATTCAGGGCCAAGTGGCTATGGGCATGGAGGAGGTTTTTGGATCCCATCATTTTGAAGAAGACATTCACAGTAGTTACAAATTGACTTTTTATGGAGAAACTAAGACTGTTTCTAACCTATTGCACTGATATTATATTTAGTTAATATTTTATGAAAGAAAAGTCCTCCCATTAGAGGGAGCAAATTGCTTTATAATTATAGTACTTCACGGAACAGACTGCCTTGCTGTGTGGCAAAAACAAAATACAGCGGGCCTTTTCTTTGTCACTTCTTTGCGGAGTCCTTGTGGTAAGTGACTTCCCTCCCATGATATTTTTTTTCCCTTTATTTCAAATGTTAGTTTAATTTGAAGAGAAAATCATGTTGCATGTTTGGTATGGATTAATGAAATATTGATGTGGAAATTTCACTGAAGCAGGCCTGGGGCACGCTGGGGACCCAGGCTGAGCAAAGATACCTCCTTCATCTTCCAAACTCTGGCCTGACTCCGTGCCACTCTGATAGTGACAACTATGCGCAATTAAACAGGATGGCTATTTGGGAGTCATGACTGTAATGAATTGGTGGGCAGATTCACATAAAAGGTTTATCAGAGACTACATAGACTGAATGGGAGTGGAGATTGGGCTATTTTTCTTCCTTCTCCTTCTTTGTCTACTTTTCCTCTATAATCTTCCATGAAAACTAACAGAGCTAAATTCCTAGCAGACAAGGAACATGCTGTATTTATTTTTGTATTCCAGAGAACATCACATGGTCGGTGCTAAATAAATGTTGCCATGAAAAAGCCTTCCTTTGATTGAAATGTGCTGTGTGGCAGAAGCTGTTAGTGCCCTGACAAATCCCGTTAGCAGTCCTCATTGCTGCACCCACCAATGGAGTCTTCCTGCAGGCACCCGGGACTCTTTGCCTGGGTGGGGGCTTTCTCTGGCCCAAGAAGCAACGCTTAACCAGTGAGCAATGGGAATTGGTGAATAAATCCTTCTGCCCCTCACCCCTCAGATTGGACAATTCAAAGGGGGTATTCCACAGACTTTGCCAGAATTCCTCAGTGGGATTGAACTCCAATTACCCACACAGCAATTTGCTCGTGAACAATTCCTGTTCTCACTTCCTATTCTTCCTTGTTTCGCTTGCTCCTGCCCCTCCCAGTACTTCCAAAGGTCCCATCTCCAATGAATTACTTGCACTCAAATCCTTTTTCTCTGGTCCCGCTTGTGGGAAACCCTACTGAAGACATGCTGGATCCCAGAACACCAGGATGATTGATTGATAAGAATCAACAGAGAGTCTTCTGTGTGCCTAACCTTGTGCCATGTGCTGTGGAGCTATTAAGCCACTTAAGATGTTTACTCTTAATGCTGCTCAGAAAACCCTTGCAAATTAGCTTGGAAGATAAGACATACACATTTAAAACAATTAGTGGACCAGACAACATTATACAGGGCTATAATAAAGTGTAGAGTGTGTTTTGCAGATAATTGGACACAAGGGCAGTGGAGCAAGGTTCTACGTGTGTGATATGAATGGAAGTCATAGTTGTTGGGAGAGGGGGAGGCTAATGGGTGCTGACATTGTGGAGGAGTCAACAAGGATGGTGCGCTTAGCACCCAGGATGAGGAGATCTCTACGCAGTGTGCTCTGCAGGCAGTAGGGCTCAAGAAATGGGTGGATGGAAAAATGAGCGGGGAAAATGAATTAGTCATCAAGACTCAAATGAGCCACTCGATGCATTTCCGTTACTAAACTTTTGGTTTTATATTATATAATGCATAAGTGCAGTCAGCTCTTACCTGTGGGGATTTTATTTTAAGTATTTGCCTTCCCACTTTCACCTCTTTCCTTACTCCACATACATCAACTTATTTTTCTCTCCCCTTTAGGAGACCTGCCATTTTGTAACTGGATGACCACAGTCAAGTAATTTATTTGCTCTCTTTAGTCTCAGGTTCCTCATCTGTAAAATGTTTACTGTGGTTTATTTAACTAGTGTCCCCCCTCCATCCTCAGAAAAAATAGAGTCCCAACCTCTCTCGTTGTCTTATCCTCAGTCCTCTCCTAGATACTTTTGTTGCTGAGGTCCTAAAAAGATTGGAGTTTGCCATTGCTGGATTAAATGATGTGTACATTTCTTTTGAATGCTAACAAAACATATTGAAACAAGCAAAAGGGTTTGGACTTAAGATTGTATGTAGCATTGAAGAAGCCATTTAATCTCTCTGAGGTTCAATTTCCATTTTCAAAACATGAGGATGTTACTTTTGTACTAGAGATGATTACATAAAGGACTTGGCTCATGAATGCTTAGAAAATTGTACATTTTTTCATCAGCTCTATGAAGATATAATTTATATATACGAAAACACATACATTCTAAAGGACATGCTTTGATGAGTTTTGAAACATGTGTACACCTACGTGACTGCTCCAGTCAACATATGGACCATCTTTATCACCTCTAGATGTTCTCTTGTGCCTCTTTGCATTCGATCTACCCCTTCACCCCTGGCTCCAGACAAACACCGATCTGCTTTCTGTCACTAAAGATTAGATGTGTCATTTTCTAGAGTTGTATATAAATAGAATCATACAACATGTGCTCTTCAGTGTTAGACTTCTTTTGCTCCGCATAATGTCTTTGTGATTCATTCATGATTTTATGTGTATCAGTGGTTTGTTTCTTTTTGATAAATGGTAGATTTTATTTTACTAATGTAGCAAGAATGTTCTTTCTTTCTAGGGGCCTTTGGACATTACCATATTTTGCAGTGGTAACTGTGGATGGGTGAATTATAAATGGATTTAAATGATACCTAAGATGATAATATTGAATTATTTTTCTAAAGAATGTTTTATTAAAACTATAGCTAGTCATTAACTACTTAACTTTGTAACAGGCCCAGAACAGAAAATTGGAGGTCTATTAGTAATCTATGGCTGTGCAACAAATTACCCCCAATTTAGTGGCTTTAAACAGTAAACATTTATTATCTCACAGTTTCTAGGGGTCAGGAATTCAGAATTTGCTTAGGTTGATGATTCTGGCTCAAGATCTCTCATAAGATTATAGTTAAGATGTTGGCTAGAGCTGCCATCATCTGAAGGCTTGGCTGGAACTGGAAGATATGCTCTTAGATGGCTCACTTATGTGGTTAGCAAGTTGGTGCCAGCTATTGGCAGGTGGTCTCAGTTCCTTCTCACGTGGACCTTTCCAGAGGGCTTCTTGAGTGTCTTCTCCACATGGATCACTTACCCCAGAGTGAGTGATCCAAGAGAGAGCAAAGGGGTAAGCTGCAATGTCTTTTATGGCCTAGTCTCAGAAATCACATTCTGTCATGTCCCATATCCTATTCACTGCACAGGTCAGTCCTATGCAGTATGGGAGGGACGGCTATGGGATGAATTGTATTCCCGAAAAAGATATGTTGAAGTCCTAACCCTGGTCCCTGTGAATTGACCTTATTTAGAAACAGGTGTTTGTAGATGTAATCAAATTAATGTTAAACCATACTGGATATGGTAGGCCTTAAGCCCAATGACTAGTGTCCTTATAAGAGAGAGATTTGGAGGCAGACAGACACACAGGGAAAAAGACCATGTAAAGACAGAGGTAGAGATTACGGTGATGCATCTACAAGCAAAGGAGTGTCAACAATTGCTGGCAACCACCAGGAACTAGGAGGCAAGGAAGTGTTCTTCCTTAGATCCTTCAGAGGGAGTACAGCCCTGCCCACACCTTGAATTTGGACACCTAGCTTCCAGAACTGTGAGAACACACATTTCTGTTATTGTAAAGCCACCTAGCGTTTGGTAATTTACTACAGCAGCCCTAGGACATTAGTGCAGGGACTTAGTAGTAGCACGAATACTAAGAGGTGAGAATTATTGGGGACTATCTTGGAGGCTGGCTACCACAGGAGGAAAGAACTTACTTTGATAGAGTGGTCAGGGAATGTGATAAAATTTGGGCTGATACCCAACGTGTGAGAAAAAAGCCAATGAAGTGGAAAGTATGAGGAAGTGCATTTCAAGCAGAGGAAACACCTCGTGAAGGAGAGGAAGAGGCTGGTGCGTTTAAGGAATAAAGAGGAGGCCAGTCTTGGTGGTTTCCTATTGGATAAAGAAGAGAGAGGCACAAGATAGTCTGGAAAGGTGAGCAGAGGCTAGACCACACTGAGCTCACAGACCATTGTAGGGAGTTTGCTATTCAATGGGCAACAGGAAATGTTTTAAGGAGGGCAGTGACAGGCTTTTGATTTTAGGTGACTCTGGCGGCCACATGAACAATAGATTGAAGACAGATGGGAATAGGAGGCTATTGCAAAAGTCCAAACAGAAGTCCACAAAGTCAACTGAGGGTGAGGAATGAAGATAGAAGGAAATAGAATACTAGGGATATATATTGGTGCTCAATGTACAAGACTCACTATTTAGATGAGGAGGATAGGGAGAAGAAAACAGGAAGCATCAAGGGTGATGCTTACTAAATTCAGAATGTCCTTCCTCAAGTAATTGCAAGTCCTATTAATTTTATTTTATTTATTTATTTATTTTTATTGTTAGTTTCAGGTGTACAGAACAATGCAATAGTTATCCTTTTCACCCTTCACACAGAAACAACCCCCCTCCCCCATCTACTGCCCTCCCACCTCCGATATCATGCTTATCTATTACAATTCCATTGACTCCATTCCCACCCTCTACTCCATATCCCGTGACTATATGTATATATAATTAGAGTTGACATACAATATTATTCAACATCAGCTTCAGATATACAGTGCAGTGGTCAGGCCTCTACATCGACTATGAAGTGGCCTCCCTAACAAGACACGAGTCCATCTGGCCCCCTAAAAAACATTTACAACATTATTGATTTTATTCCCCAGGCTGTCTTTTCTACCACTGAGGCCATATTGTAGTTACCAATTTATGTTGTCTCGTCCCTTCCCCTTCTCCTTCATCCCCACCCCCTCCCAGCTAGCAACCCTCAGTTTTTCCTCTGTGTCTCTGAGACTATTTCTGTTTACATTTCTCATTTATTCAGTTTTTTAGAATCCA
>NW_017731495.1:549633-550919 GCF_001890085.2 Hipposideros armiger | reverse complement strand
CTTCCCTTGTCATAGACTAACTGCCCATATATGCCTGGATTTATTTCTGGGCTCTCTATTCTGTTCCATTGATCTATGTGCCTATTTTTATGCCAGTACCATACTGTTTTGATTACTGTGGCCTTGTAGTACATTCTAATGTCTGGAAGCATGATCCCCCCGACTTTGTTCTTATTTCTCAGGATTGCCGTGGCTATGCGGGGTCTTTTTTGGTTCCATATAAGTTTTAGGATTATATTTTCCATTTCTGTGAAAAATGCCCTAGGTAGTTTGATAGGGCAAGTCCTATTAATTTTAAATATGAGCTTTATTGATTATGGGGTCTTCAAATTTAGAATTCCTTGTCATTCTCTATTGCCTACAGGAAAAGTTCACTCTCCTTACCATGGCATAAGGCCAGTCTCAATCAGTCACTTGCCTAAGTGGCCAGATTCACCTCTTCACCTACAACTAGCCAAGCTGAGCTGTTCATTATTCTAGGAACATGGCATTCCTACAGAATGCATTCCATTCCCTCTGCCTGGAAAGTCCTTCCAGCTCACATGCATGAAGCCTCCAGCACTCCCCCTGCCTTGCTCCCACAGCATCATGCATATCTTTCTTTCTTCCTACCCCTATCTATCCTTCCGTATGTTATATGTCTGTATTCCCGTTAACCATGGCCATCCTGAGATCAAGTGAACAAATCAAATTCTTATGTTATATCTATATATATTTTCTCCTAGCACTCTCTCTGGTACATTAAAGAGCCTCAATGTTTCGCAAATGAGTTACAGAGTTGGGAAAGGGATATTTGACAGTTATTGGTAGATAGGATTATTTCTGATAAATATCAAGATATCATGTTTTCTTCCTAAATTAGAATCAAAGAACCCCAAAGACCCACTAGGAAAGACAGAAATATGATGCACACATTTACTAACCCATTCAGTTGACAAATACTTACTGAGCACCATTTTCTCGCTCATGGAGCTAAGTGTATTAGGGCAACAGGATTGGCAAAGCCTCAGTTCTCATAGATATTACACTCTGTTGAGAGAAACAAAAAATAATCAAATGTATAAAGAAGTGAATAGGTAACTTCAAATGGTGACAAGGGTTGCGAAGAAAATAAAACAAGGATGATGTGACCGAGACTTAGTGGCAGTCTCTGATAGGTGATTAGAGAAGGTTTCTGTGAGCCAGTCATGTGAAATTTGGGGAGAAATGTTTTCCAGACAAACAGACCATGACGGCAAAGGCCCAGAGTAGGAATCATTGCGGTGTGTTTGAGAGGAAAAAAAAAA
>NW_017731495.1:543317-548403 GCF_001890085.2 Hipposideros armiger | reverse complement strand
CTGCTCAGCTCGGGCTGACTCGAACCGCTGTTGCTCAGAGCTCAAACTCTTGAGCGAGCTCTTAACCAACTGAGCCACTCAGCCGGCCCCCTCACATGGCTGCTTTCTGATCCAACTATCAGTTTTATTCAAGCATCTTACTTGGACAAAGTCTAAGAACTTCTAAGCTTTGACAAACTGATCACCAATAGGATAAGAAGTCATCAATTTATGCAAAAAAAAAAAATCGCGGGGCGGGGTTCAAAGGAGCAACCATTGCTAAATCTACCAGCTTCTGCTTTTCAATAGCTATCTCAACAAAGCACCTGGGAAACTCACTGCTCTTGACAAAAAAAGCAACACATGAAAACTGTGTGTATGAGTAGGAAAAAGTAATCTGAATGCATCACTCTTGAATGTTTTAAAAATTGGTAGTCAAGTAATTTAAATTCTCTCTTGCAATCATAGAAATTTACAACTTGGAGAGCTTTGACATATCATCTTGATGTCTATTCTCTGAAGAAGTAAAGGCCCAGTTTTGATGTAAAAATATTTTCGGGAGTCCTGATTTAATAGCATTAATTCTTTTAGCTTATTGTTTGAGAACGTACATCGGGACAAAGAGTCTATGAATTTAGAAGTAATTTTCAACTTTATTTTAATATTCCAGAAATACATCTATCTACACACCTCTCAAATAAAAGCATGCATATAAGCAAAACATATTAGTTTTTCAGTCTACAACAGTACACGGAAGGCTTACAATGAACCCTCATGAGTTTGTCAACTACAGCTTGGGAATTACACACTGAGCTCGTAATTTTACTGATGAGAAAATGAAAGTGCATGAAGGTCTTATGAATTATCCAAACCATAGACTTAGAAGGAAGCTAGAAACGGAACCAGAATATCTGATTTACCCTCAAAGGCTCTTTCCTGGGCCAGGTTGAAACTACAACGAAACCACTTACGTGACCAGTGTGATCTTGGGCAGCCCATTTAAACTCACAAAGCCTCAATACCTTCATGTATGAAATAAATACTGAATTATATAATTCATGTGGATGCTTCCTCTGAAAGCACAATGCCTGACCCAGAACAAGTGCTCTGTACACATTTTTTACTATTATTATTATTATTATTATTATTTTAATTATTTCCACTTCCATAATATCTCTGCTTCAGGCTTTGTGACAAGCAAATTAAAGACCCCAAATCTTTACAATTCCCCTGCCAGGGCTCTTTGCTTATCAATTCTTTAATTATCTGATGCAACCCCACATAGTTCAAGGCTGCAGAGATACCTTTTAATTTTGAGAGTGGGAATGCGGGGGAACAGTTCCTTCTCTGCAACTTACAAACTAAAATTTCCTCCTGGGTATTTACATAAAAACTAAAATGTATTTGTCAGGAAACTGTGGGAATAAATTGCCTTTAACTCTTCTCCTACAATTATGTGCTATATGTTTCCACCGTTTACATCTATATCTTTGCAGAGTGATAATCAGTTTGTTTTTAAAAAGTGAAACCTTGTATATCTTGACTTGTAGGATCATGAACTCTGCTGAAAAAAAATGCTATTATTTCTGCTATGAAAAGTGATCTGTTTACTGGGTTTTCATTTACATATATGGTTAAAGTAAAACAAACAAAACAGCAACATTCTCATATCTCAGCGCTACGATTAGAGTATAGAGAAACTCAGAGGTCCTCCTTTGAACTCTCCTCATTTTTTTGTTTGTTTGTTTTTTGGCTGGTATGGTCATTAGGACAGCAGTGTTGTCAAAATGTTACCCTAACACAAATTATAGCAGGAGCTAAGAATTTTATTTTATTTTGCAAAGGACTACCACGAGTGTATTTCAAATTGCTTTTCCATCTGCACAATGGTAACATATTTGGTGCTTTTCTTTAGGATATGTATACACACGTATATCACAAATGATCTTCTACATTGGAAGGACTCGTCTGAGACACAAAATAAGCATGAGAGAGAAGTTTTCACTATCCCTTTGATGTAAGTCTTAACATAAATTTACACCATTCATTTTGGCTAAAAGTTTCCTGAATCAGCTGCAATAAAAGTTGTTTGCCACCATAAGACATGATGAGCTCCACGGTGACAGAAACAAAAGCTGCGACAAGTGAAAACCTGAAAGAAGGGAAAGAGTGTGATGAGCAAGTGGGGACAATATCCAGGCTGTGCGCTCACAAGAAGGCTGCCCCTTGGCTCAAACACGGGCGACTGGATCTCAGACTAATCACTTCACCTCTTTGAACACGTTTCCTCAGTTACAAAATGGGATAATAACGATTTGGGCCTGTTGTACATCTCAGCGTTGTAGTGAGAATCAAATCAGATGAGGAATGTCAAAGTGTTTTGTAAATTATAAATATCCACAAAACTATAAGTAAAGTTATAGCTGCTTAAAAAGTCTCCCTTGCTTTGGTTTCACATTCCAAGGAAGAAATTAAGTAGGACGCAAAAGCAAAAGTCAACTTTAATTCCCTATTTTCACACATAATGAAATACGCATCATCTGAGAGGGAAATAAAACAAGGCTTTAATTCTTGCATCATAAAAAAACAAGAGTAAGATCTCCTCTCTCTGCATATTGTGATCTAATCGCACTTTGCTGCATTTCATTCCCTCCATAGTGGACATTCTTATCTGACTATCAGAGGTGAGGGTCATGATGTTGAAACTCTATATTCACTTTTATCTCCCACCCCTCTACAATCTGCTTGATGCAATCAGTATCAAGGCTCCCTTATCTGCCTTCTAAAATATTTTTTCTGTTAATCACCAGGTAATTCAATTGAGACAGTAATTGCTTCTTTAAAAAACAGTGGAATGTATACAGTTTTCTTTTGGGTGTGCAATAACACCTAAATGATAAATTGTATCTTTTTGTTTATATCCCTCTTTGAAATTAGCAACAGCTTTAAAAACATCACATTTACATACATTTTTAACATAAGTTATCTAAGCCAACACCATAATAAAATGTGTTATTTCCTCATTTTAAACTAATGATTAACTTAAAAAAAGAGGGTTTTCATATGTGTGATCAGGCTGGGTGGGGGTCAGACATGGTAAAGAATGCTTCTTTATCAAGAGCTGGGGTGTTTGGAAAGGGGAATAGTATTTGTTTTGTTTTGTTTTCTTTTTAGGCAAATCTGAATTTCTTCATGTTCATTGCTATCATCAGTTACATTTAATTTAAATCTCTGATTAATACCCAGGGTCCCTGGGCCCAGGGGCACGTGTTACTTTCTGAACATTGTTTTAGAAGGAAACTAGTGCCTGTGTGCTTACAACAGAGCAAAAGGGAGGGCTGGGGAGTAAAATCTTACAGATGAGCTCCATAATAAAACACAGATGCAGAAGTTTTCTCAGTGATGCTCCGTGCTCGTGGCTCACAGGGTGACACTTGTGATGCCTCTAGCAGCAGCCAGTGTGTGTTTGGTGGCAGCACCCACATGTTATAACCCAGCACGCACAGCCCAAATCATCAGCATGTGATTTACCAGTGGATCAGTCTGCACTTGCCTCTTTAAGAAGAATGGTGCCTGTATGTAAAAATCATGAAGCATGCACTGTTAGGCGCACTTGGTGGCTTATTCTTTATCCCTTTTGGTGGGCTGCTGAGGGAGAAGAATAAAGAGTTACTGTTCACATTTCCGTGTGATTTGACTCAGGCATGTTTAAAGGGTAGTTTTTGTACAAGGGAGATGAAGATTTGATCCTGCACTGCTCCTAAAGTAAATATTTATACTTAATTTGATCTAAAAGACTCTACCATTATTTTTTTTCCTCCTTGTATTTTCTCTTCTCATTAAAATTTCTGATGCTACTTGGTCATAATTTCCACCCTTACTCAGGGTCTTGTGCTCATTATATGCCAGCTCTGAGTTTGGGGACAAAGGTCATTTCAAGAAGAGAAAAATCGCGTTCCATAAAACTTGGGGAGAAAATTTGAATATGACAACAACTACAAATCTGTTATAAATATAATGAGTTTGGCTACTTTTTCTCTAGAGAAAAACACAAGACATCAAAAAAAATCTTTAACTAATAAACTTTTATTTCATAACACATTGTCTTTTAACTTCTTACTGATTTATATTGTTTTGGAAATATAAGTGATTGCTTAATGATATATTGACTCTTGCTGGAGCCATAAGCCAATTATATATCTTTCCAAATAGATTGATTTCTTGGAGGGCTAGAGATGTGAAGAGAAGGTATAAATACAATTTAAAATTCAATGGAAAAAGAATAAAAGGTACTTAAACATGAAAACAGTTGCAAGTGACAAGGTTAAAAAAAAAAAGAGGTGCGTTATATCACTTAGAGAATCCAATATAAAAATTGGACTAGAAGAATAAGAAAAAAATAATGGTAAAACTGTGGTAGTAGGAAACAGCAACAGCCATTTATAGAATACTTTTTATGTGCCAGGCATGTGCTAAATAGAGTCTTTATCTCATATATAGGTGCACCCAGAGGTGAGTCCATGTAGGTTGTAACAACTCAACTTCTTGAGCCATTTCATTTTATACTCCTTCTCTCACAGGTGAAACATTTGTATCAGTTACATTTACAAAGACTGCCATGGATTTGGTGTGACCCACCCAATGCTGAGGGCTCGGAGGGGAGCTGTGATGACATTATTTCTGTTCTAAAGGTGGATCTCTGACGTTCTCCTGCCAGTGAGCTCAGATTTACCAGTGAGCTCAGATTTAATATCCTTGGTAATCTCATTCGTTGAGCTCTATGAATTTCATCATTTTCATGATTTTTTTTTTATGGGCTGTTCGGCTTTTGGTTTTTTGTTTTGTTTCTGCATTAAAACTGAATTACTTAAACATTGAGGGTTACATGTGTTTTTGTGTGAGGGTGATCCTATGAATATGGTGTGTAAGAGCCATAGACAAACTTAACTAGAGGAGAAAAAAGTGGCCCAATTTTAAAATAATTAATGAAGTTGATGTCATAATTACCTTCATTTATAATGATAATCAGCATTAACTATTGAAGAAATTGTGTCTATTATGAGTTTTGGTGTTGGTTTGGCATCAATGGTGTTAATATTAGACTTTG
>NW_017731495.1:536161-539961 GCF_001890085.2 Hipposideros armiger | reverse complement strand
TGTTGTACATATATACAGTTCTTTCAAATGGAAGGGAAACTAAGGTGGAAATTTAAAACAAGACCAGGAATGTTAAGACCACTAGGGCTCTGGCAGAAGTGATTATAAAATCTTTTTAGGGACACTCACAGTGCAGCAGTCACAGACTCTTATTTACAAAACCAGACAATAATACCAATCCCCTCAAAAGATGAATGCATAATAAACAAATAAAAAATGACATGAAAGTATTATAAGGCAGAGCCAGTAAATGAAACAAAAGAATAGCACTTTTCAAAAGAGAACAGATAAATTCACTAAAATCCCAAATATACATATATTCTCATTGAAATCAAATGCTCATAGAACACTTGCAGAAGGATATACATAAGGAACTGACAAGTTTGTTTCTGAGAAGGGACATCATGGGACCTGGGGCAGAAGTGGGAAGATTTATGTTATACATGCTACCTTTTAACAATGTTTAGATTTTTATGGTATATGCCTTTAAAGAATGTACTTTATACACAGCAGGCTGGTATAACAATGTTATTATGTGATATAATGGACTTTCAGAAAAAAATAAAGATGATCATTTTTATAGTTAAATTATCTTTTACAGTGGATATATAACCATCCTGTTTCTGAGTGCCCCAAACATATAGTCTCAAAATATGTAAAAAAAAAAAAGACAAATACACTATCATAATTGAAAAGTTTTGAATAATACCTGTAGAAACTAGTAAAGAATAATCAATTAATGATACAGAAAAGTTGAACAACATAATCCACAATTTTGATCTAATGGGCATATATAGATCCTGTACTCAATAAATATTATGTACCCTTCCCAAGGCTGTTTGCACATACAAAAATTGATTGATCAGTAATTCTTGACAAAGAAATCTCAACAGATATCGATGAATCATTATCCTATAGACCACATTCTATGACGTAATAAAATAAAAAATCAATTATAAAGAGAAGGGAAAAGCCCAAATATTTGGAAACTGGAAAATGTGCGTTTAAGTAATTCATGAGTTAATGGAAAAATCACATTGGGATTTATGAAATATTTGGAACTCAATAGTGAAATCATCACATATCTAATCTGTCAGCCTATAGCTAGAGAAGGACTTAAAGGGAAGATTATAGCCTTAAGTACATCAATTTTAAAAACAAGAAAGATTGAAAATGAGTAAAGCTATTATATTATCGCAAGAAGGTAGAAGAAAAGAACAACGTACACTTGAATAAAATGGAAGGAAACAATAAGTATAGAAAAAAAATAGAATAGAGATCTGAAAGTTAAAGCTGGGTCTTTGTAAAGATTAATGCAATATAAAAACTGTCAAGAATTATCACGGGGAAAATAGTATGTAGAAAAACAATATTAGGAATAATAACAGAGGATAATTTTTATTGAAGATGGTTAAACCATAAGAAAATACCATGAGCAACTTTATTTTAGTAATATCTAAAATTTCAGATAAAGCAGGAAAAATGACTTACAAAAATGAAATTAAAAAGAAATATATATTATAATGTACATATGATCAACCATTGAAGAAACAAAATTAATGAGAACTTTATTCACCAAATTAAAAATGGTATCAGATCCAAACAGATGCCTTCAATATTGGCACATATGTATCATTTTATATAAATTTTTATAAAGATTAAAATAAGAGGGAAACTGCCCATCTATTGTTATAGAATGATCAAAACTGGACAAAAATTTATATAAAGGAAAAATTATAGATCTATTTTACCAGTGAACACAGATGTAAAAAACTTAAATAATGCATTAGCAGAGTAAATACAATAGTGTATTTTAAATACACAGTGACTAAACAGGGTCTATTTCAAGAATACAAAGATGATTATCATTGAAACTTTGTCAATAGAACCATGTTCAGGTTCAAGCAATAGGAAACTTGTCTAAAATAGCCATCCACTTTACTCATACAGCAAGAAATTTGGTGGCAGACAGCTGCTGGTAATGGCTCAGTGGCTCATCAATATTGGGACTGATGATCTGTGATTCTTTAGCTTTTTTTTTNTTCTGTTATCAAGAGACAATGCTTATCTATCAGCTTGCTTGCCAAATGAGAGTTTGTAAACTTCTTCCAATAGTTATGCCATTGTCTAGAATAATTTTAGGAGTTGTCTTTGATTCCTTCCTTTGGAGGTCATTTATAAAGTGCACAAAATGACATTTCAGTACTTGATGGTCATCTTTGAATACAACTTGACCATCTATCTTGTTGACAAGAGCTTTTGCTGACGCAACTTGCGAAACTCCTAAAAGGACCAGGAGTTGGCACCAATTGTATTTTTTAAAAGAATGAGACGCAGGTCCTAGGTGCTGAAAGAGGAGTCTCTAAGGTGGCTTGAGCAGTGACAATATTATTGCCTCCCAACTAACAAGTCATCAGCCAGTGCTGTGCTTTAAATGATTAAATATTGTTTTTTAAAAAACCAAACTTGTTTTTTTATGATTTTGTCAATCATAGATTCAAAGATCTTAACATTTAGAGGATTTTAAGAGATTATGTATGTGATTCAGGAAAGAAAACATAGATAAGTAAAGAGAATTTTATGTGGCCATAAAGTTTCTCTGAAGGGTAAATTCCATAGGAGACCGTGAAATAATATATTTAAAGTGCTAGGGGAAAATAACTGTCAAATAGAATACTATACATAGATCAGTTATCATTTATGTAGGATCTAAGGCCTTGCTTTTTGGCAAGACCATGGGGCGGGTAGGGGGATAAAAGTTGACAGCAGTGAGATCCTCGCAGGAAATAGTCAGAAATGCATAAGCCAATTGAAGAACCTATGGGTAACTTGGAGAAAGACTTTTAAAAGAAGCCCCTGAGATCTTGACAGCCACACATATATCCTGTCATTTGTGATGAGCTCTTGGTTTGAAATAATATTTATGTTTGCTTTTTCTCCATTCTACTTTCTTTCCCTATTTCCCATTTCAGGCAGGTATTCACCAACTCTGTTTATTGTTTCAGGAGAAGAATGTGGTAAATTGCCTACCAAACACTTTTCATTTTAGATTTTGTTTCTAGAAGACTAAGATTAAGATTGGAATAGATTCATAGGCATAAATCAAACAAATGGACAAAATATGAATATTTGAGGAAGTTCTAAAAGTATCAAAAGAAATACTTCCCCATAGCCTCCCCATCCTGAATTCTTGCTCCTATGCTGTTTCCCATGCTAGGAGATTAGAAGGTGGGAAAGAGAAAGATAGAAGATCTAGAAGACTCAAGGGTAGAGTGGAACCTTACCTCCTAAAAGATCTAGAGATGGTGCAAGTCCTCAGAGAGGTTTGTGGACCTCAATATCAGCAATAAACTGTGTTCTTTGTAGTAATATCACCCAGTGGTCAACACATTGTCATAGAGGCCAAAACTGTGGTGTAAGTGGAGGGAACCGTAGGCAGCTTTATTTTTAAAAAAGTTCCTGTGGCCAAAAAATATTAAAAAATCAGAGAATTGTTAGACCTGAAGAATTAGGCTTCCTGGTGTAGTGGACATCTCAGTGGTAATCTCTGTGGATATATGACCTATTAGTTTCGTAATACACTTCCACCAAAATCTTGACACTACAAGTCACTACAGAACTGTGGACTAACCCAGTGTGGAGTTTAGAGACAGGAGTCAGTAGGTGGTTGAAGAAGTGAGCATGAATAAGAGGGAATAAAACCATAAAAGGACAGAGGTTAAATCTTTGAGAATGAAAACTTAAGTAAAGAAAATAAAAGAAATGGTTCTTGGGCTGACCAAGTGGCTCAGTTGCTTAAG
>NW_017731495.1:502946-532996 GCF_001890085.2 Hipposideros armiger | reverse complement strand
TCATCAATATTGGGACTGATGATCTGTGATTCTTTAGCTTTTTTTTTTCTTTTTTTTTTTTTTATATAAGAGCTGTTGCCAGCTCCAACATTGAAACCAGGTTCAAGAAAGGAAGAAAGAAAAAATGAAGAGATCTGTCTGCCATGTTTTCTCCTTTCATATTCCCTGGTGTCCTCCTGGCAGAATTCCACTTACAGGTCCTCAGCCAGACTAACCAGAATGGCACTTCTAGTTGCATGGGAAGCTGCAAAACCAGTGAAGAGCATAATCATAAATAGCTTCCACCATTACTGCCCTGAACACAGCCAGAATGCTGTCAGCAAAAAAAAAGAGGAAGAACGAATATTAAGCAGGCAATTAATTGTGTTTGCCTTAAATACCTAGCAAATAAATTAATTATATTACTAGGTTAAATGAGAAGATTCATATGGTCATCTCATTAGTGCAAAAAGGTATTTAGTAAAATAACTTTTAGTCAACTAAAAACAGTAGAAAGTTTCTTTAACACAATAAAGGGCACATGTAAAAAACCTCTAGCGAACATCCTACTTAATGCTGAAACTTTAAAAATATTCTCTTGAATGTGAGGACCAAGAATGTGAGGACCAAGACAAGAATGCCCATTATCTCTGATATGGCAGGGAATAAATAAATTATAGTCTATTCAGTTATTCAGTAAAATGCTATCCATCACTTAAAATGAATGCACTAGTCTTTATCAACCTGGATACATCGCAAACGTATATAAAAATATCGAGTAGCCAAAAGATGTATACTATATGACACCATTGCTGTAAAATGTGAAAATCTAGAAAATATTACTACATATTTTAATGAATATCTGCATTTGTAGTAAAAGCAGAAGCTACAGTGCTTATCTTGGGAGAGAAGGAGATTGAAGACAGCTACAAGAAGACTTACTGACATGAAGTATGTTTTCTCTCTTTTTTTTGTTAACCTAAAGATATAAAAGAAATATGTCAAAATGTCAGGATGTGTTAAATCTGGATTATGGGTACATGGTTGTCTCTTTTATATTCTTTTCTGCACATTTCTGAATGTTTCACATATTTCATAAGCATAAAAACCTCAAGAATGTCTTTCTTCTGTCCCTGAGGTCCCTAGTCTATGACAAGCCCTAGAATGCCAAGAGTGTTGCAGTGGTTCGTCTGATCTCCCATGTGAGACAGTGAGACCCAGGAGCTGCAAGGGAGTGAGCCTGTCTCATCTGCCCTACAGGTTGCCCTGGACCCTTTGCCTCTCACCTCCCACCCTCAGCCAGCATCTTGCTGAGGCCCCTAAACTGAGAGCCTCCAGTTGGTCCTGATTCTTGTTGTTGCTACAGAGCCCCATAATAATTTTCCTAGGTGGGAGGAAGATATTTATCTCAGTTTCACTTCCCAATGAGCAATTTATAGCAAAAATTAGTAATTGCTTTAGGCCCCAAGTGTTATAAATTTGTACCATGTAACACATAAACTTATCCTTGTCCCTTCCTGCCAGGCAGAAACATTGCCATTATCTCCAAGGCTGGATCACATTTCCCAGGTAGGCCAAGCTGGAGAGGCCCCTTTAGTAATGCACTGTGCCTAAAACCAGCCACTCCTTCCCACCTGCCATGACCCCAAGATCCCAGGAAGGACCCTGCTCTTTTCTGATTCCACTCTGCTGTTAGATGCTCCTTGAAGCAGGGGGCTCTACCATCTGTTGTTATCACCACTACCTCCCATCACTGAAGTGATGAGGGAACATAGAAGAAGCTAGAGGCTCTGTGGAACCGTTTGCATTGGACACGTCTGGCTACATAAATTGTGGGTCCCAGTGCAAAATGAAAATACAGAACCCCTTGTTCATAAACTGGTCATGGAGACCTGTGTGACTGCACAGGTCACATGTCCTGGCACCTGGTCTACTTCCTGTGGCCTGCAGTCAGCTCTCTTGTCTCCTCAAAAATTATCCCTCTAGCCCACCTGCACCTCCCACCCAGACACTCGAAAAGATAAAATCCCTCCACCTTCATTCTCAAGGGCCACCTCAGTGGCAGTGGACGACTGGCTGTGGAAATGTCTACGATCTCTGTTTCCATGGTCAATCCCAGTAGAAAATAGTCTAAACTGGCATATTTCCCAAGGTCTAGGCTAGCTGTGTGTGGAGAATTTGCACTAGAAACTAATAGGCACCAGAAACTAGAGACTTTGTACTTATTTCATTAATCCTTATAGATGCTTTATATGTAGGTATTAATATTCTCATTTTAAAGACAAAAAACTGAGAGTATCCAACTAATAAGTTTTTGAACACTTATTTTGCATGAATTCCTATCTATTATTCCCCTTTATAAATAAGAAAATAATCCAAATGGGTCATTAATTCAGTCTATGGTAGCTCAATGCCAGACGACGTTGATTAAAGCCCCACTGTTCAGAGGACTGGCTACTATAGATAATTCCACAAGAACTAAACATCTCGAGAATTTTCTAAGTTGTTTGAAGACATGGTATTTAAAGTATAAATATCAACAAATGCTATGGTGGTCGTCAGGATCGCCTGCAGATATTCTGTCTCCACCTGGCACATGGCAGGATTGCACTGTCCCCATTAACTATGGCCCTGAAGCTTGCCTTTTTCAATGGAGTGTGAATCCATTGGATTAATTTGAGAGAAGGAGCTTTAAGAGTCTGTACAACTCAGTTACATTACTTTTCTCTGTGCCATGGAAAGCAAGTTCTAGATTGTGACTGCTCTGTTATCCAGGTTCCAAAGTAGGAACAAAAATGTAGAGTAAAGCCCCCAGATGGACACAAAGCATAATCCTTTGTTGTTTGAAGACATTGAGGATTTGCAGATTGCTTGCTATTGTAGCTTAACGTAATTCATCTTGATTAATACAAAGGGGAACAAATGCTAACGGGAAGTAGTTCGATCTTGTAACTACTGCAATAGAAAATGAAATAGTTGCCAAGAGCCAGAGCAGAAACACCAAAATGTTTCTGCCACACTGTGCTTATTTGACTGATCTTTCAATTGCCAACCTACGTATAAAACTACAATAGTAAAATATATGTGCAGTGCTTACCATTAGTGCTGTTCAAATGCTTTAAAAATATGAACTCATTTAATCTTCACAACAACCTATAAGGTAGGTATTTTTATCTTCATTGTACAGAAGGGGAACCTACCCATGGAGAGGTTAAATACTTCACCCAAGGTCACACTGCCAAGAAGTGAGCTGGGATTTGAACTCCAGGACTCTGATTCCAAAATGCATACTTTTGACTATAAAGCTCTGCTGCCTCTTTGCAATTCAAAATGTAAACCAATTTAGGGAGTGCAAACTCTGCTTCAGAATTGTGGAGAACATAGATTGCTCGCCTCTTCATCATACAAGTGGCTCCCCTCACCCCTTGCTTTCAGCAATCGTGCTCTGATATTTTCAGGCACTTCTCTCTCCTCTACTTTCAGTCACCTGGTTTGGATGGGTTTGACATCCAGTCTGCTCTAAAAATACATCTGGATTGCCTTAAACTAGCCAGCACATGTCCTCCCTTGTATCAGTCTGGGGATTAGAGTCAGTGAGGGGAGAAGTTAGCTAGTGTTCCTGGGGAAAGAAAAGTTTCTTTCTCTACCACTGTCATTGGCAGAGCATGGGTATGATGCCTGGATCTGCAGCCACGTGAAATTCGCAAAGCCCGAAATGGAATAAATCCCCAGGAAGCAAAGACATTGAGAAGATGCTACTGTCATTGCTTGGACCCTGAATCAAGCCACACCTGAAGGCAGGTGTACCTGTGGGGTCTTTGAGATTCATGATCCACTTAACTCCTCTCTTCACCTTAATCCATTTTGAGTTGATTTTTCTGTCACTTGTAGCAAAATGATTCTTAACTCATTCAAAGAAAGGTAAACAGAATGAACAACAAGAGCAGCCGTAAAACACACCATGTTGTACAAGAGATACAACCGATTCATTTCTACTTAAAGGGTGATGATCAACCTGAAGTATTCAAGTGGCTGAATTCATCATTACTAAACAACCAGAACAATAACTGAACAGCAATTCTATTCCACCAGCTTTGGGGATATCTCTAACAATATATATAATGGCCAAGGTTGGAATCCTGTGAATCTTATACCAATTTTGTTTTTAAGCAAAAAAACAATCATTTATAACTGGCACCTTAAGTCATCATTGTAGTACAAGGTGCCCTGCTCAATGCTGTTGAAAGAATTTGTTAGATTTACTTTTTAGGATAGCTAAAATGCATTGTTATATCATTAGGCCATCCTTTTAAAAAGGAATTCTGGGGGTCCTTCCACAATAGCAGTTATATTTATTGTCTGCTGGTTGAATGGCCTAAAGCTCCTATGAATGAATTTAATAAAGCTCTTAAATAAATTTTTATGTGATCTATCACATAGCATTTATGTACATTTGGAACTTTGTCACATATACATGTGCTGGCTCTGTTTGTGGCGCCGCTCGCCTCACATACAGGTTCTCAGATCTATGGAAAGCTCTATAGTACTCCATCCTGGACTGACGCTGAAGCCCAGTTTCGTTTCAAGCTCTCCAGTTATTACAATCATTGCGCTGGGATGGTCTACAGCAGGGATTAGGAACTTTTTCTGTAAAGGCCAGATGGTAAGTATTTTAGGCTTTATCAGTCATATGATCTCAGTCATAACTACTCAGTTCTGTCGTTGTAGCAGGAAAGCAGCCCCAGACAATAGGCAAACGCATGAGCGTGGCTGTGTTCCAATAAAAATTTATTTACAAAAGCAGGCGGCTGGTCAGCTTTGCCTCATAAGCCATGGTTTGTCGACTCCCTGGTCTAAAATATGACACGTTAAGATGTTGAGCAAACATCTCAAGCCTGTGAGATTTTTGTTGCCTAGGCTTGAGTGGTTTTCAGTAGCCAGATCATTTGGTTTTGGGAAAAAGAAAAACAAATATCTCAAATCAAATCATATGTCATATTTCCTCTGGTGAGCATTGGCTATAATTACCAATCATAGTCCAATGAACAGCATATGAAAATGACAATTTCGTGAGTGCCAATATGTGCCAGACACCGTGCTGTTTGATTTATTTATATGACATCCTTTCATTCTCACTATAACCCTAGGAAAATACGTTTAGAGATAGAAGAGCCTAGTGAAACAGAGAAAATGTATAGGTGTGAGACAATGAGTGTAATGAAAAGAACATGAGTTTTGGACAGGTAGACTTGATTTCAAGTCCCAGCTTCAGCACAATATTCCATATGACCTTGGCCAGATTTTATACCTCTATTAATTTTCAATAATTTATAATTAAAAATGTAAAATTGTATGACAAAATTATATCATAATTGTAGGTGATAATTGATAATATCACCTACACTTTAGAGACACTGTGAGGGTTTATTGACATGAGTTAATAAAGTGGCACGAGAACTTGGGAAGCGCTCATGGAACGTGAGCCATTCCATGTTTTACACATAATGATAAAGTGACTTGCTGGAGGTTACACTGTAGGATGGGTTGGAACTAGGATTTCTACACCAGCCTGATTGACTTTCCACTGTATTGTACTGACTCCCCAGCTATAAATGTGAAGTGGCGGCATTTGGCTCATACATGGAAATTGTTCAACCTATTAAAATATGAAATTTCCAAAGCCAGTCATAGCAGGTGAATCCTGTATGTTGGGCCATGGAAGCTCGGTGCATGTTGGGCCATGGAAGCTCGGAGTAAACATGATGTTTCCAGCATACCTTGTGGTGGAAGATGCCATGCAATACCTGAGTTGTCATTCCTCCTCACACAGACTCTTCAGGAAATACTCTTGACCTTCTAAGTCTAGTTCAAATTCTCTTGCTGCCAAATTCTGAAACAGCCACAAAATGTGGCCTGCACTTTTGGACCCTTGAATCTCTTCGTTACCTCAGAGGGTCCAACCACATACAGAATATGGGGGGAAACAGGCCCAATCTCTCCACTACTGCTCTCTTGAAAGGGGCAGGGAAAGATAAAATCAACGGCCCTCAACTGTGGCTCATGACATGTCCATGGTTATGTCAAAAACATTTCAAATAAGATGAATTCAACTTATTAATTTTACAGTTGGAAATGTGTTGAGAGAATATCTGGATCTACATCTTCATTTTTCAGATGTGAAAACTGAAGCCCAGGGCAGTTAAATAATGAGCCCAAATAGCAAACACAACACTTCTCAATTCCAGCCTCAGACCCTTTTCCCATAGCACATATAGTTTCTTTGGGAAAAAGAAGCCTAAATTAAGGTTGCCAGATTTAGCAAATAAAAACACAGATGTTCAGATAAATTTGAATTTAAGGTAAGTAAGTACTTCTTAAGTATCGCTATATCCCATGCCATACTTAGGACAATGTTTGGGACATATAGTTACACTAAATAATTATTCTTTATATGAAATTGAAATTTAACTGGGCTTCCAGTATTTTACCTGGCACACCTGGCCTAAATTAAATAAATGCTAAGACTTCTACCTTCGGAAAAACATTTGAAAGTATTAAGTTAGAAATCTGGCTTAAGTGACAAAAAATTGAGTGGACAAGAGGAACTCAAAACCTCCTAAACTGACATTGAAAACAATTAATGGCTAGAAAAGAAGTAATATGAGGCTTAAGAAGAACAGGGAAGGAAAGAAAGAAAACATGGAAGGGAAAAAAGGGAAGAAAGGGTGAAAGGCAGAACAAAAAACTCTTTCGAGTGTGATGGTCTCCTTTATCTGTGTAAATTCTACCTCTACAAAATAATGCTCAACTTCTGTCTTTTTCTCCTTTGCCCCATTCACCACCATTGTTCCTACTCCACTGCTTACTTCTCTGTCACACACAGCTACTTTCTTCCTTCTCTGCTAAAATAACATTATATTAAATTTTAACCTTTTTTTTTTAAGGTTTTATTGGGGAATTGGGGAAGGGGAACAGCGTTGGGGAATCGGGAAAGGGGAACAGACAAGTTGCTGTCCTTTTGTTCTTCAGTCTAGCTGTGGAGGATGTGGCTTCACTGACCCATGTTGGTGTTATCATTGAGCTCTTCCCAGGTGAGGCAGTTGCTCACCGGCCATTGTACAGCTGCTCATGGAGGCTTACGGCAGCTCACACTGGCAGCAGGCCACTCAAGGTAGGTCACGTCAGCCCACTGCAGCAGGAGCTGCAGCCTAAGCCTTTGCCGGCGACTCACGGCAGCCCAGCTCCAAGTCAAGCTGTTGTTCACCATCTTAGCTGTAGAGGGTGCAGCATCACTGGCCCTCATGTGGGATCTGAACCGGGGCCCTGCTGCTCAGAGCTGGTGTCTCAAGCCAATTCTTAACCAATGCACCACTCGGCTGGCCCTAAGTTTTAACTTTTAAGTCAAAGCCATACATGTAGATTAAAACTCATAGAGTGCTGATTGGTTTATGAAGAAAAGCTCTAGTTCTTTTCCCCACCTCTTGGTTTACTCTTTTGAGGAACCACTTTTAAACTTGGTCTCTGTTTTTAAGGTGACCAACTGTCCCTGTTTGCCCAGGACTGAGGGGTCTCACAGGACTTGGGACTTACAGGGCTAAAACAAGAACAATCCCAAAGAAACGAACCATTCACTGATCACCCTATCTCTTATTTTACAAATATTTTCATCTCTCTAAATAATCTCTCTTAATTTTACTTAATTTATCAATTTTGGATATTATCTGTGGATTTCCTCCATTGAGAGGTGAATATTCATTTTGGTTACTTTCAAATAATTGAGAAAACATGTTTTGCACAGAGCTCAAGTTCACCAATGTGGCCTAAAAGGCTTCAGAAAGAGGCTTTAAAGAGAATGTGTTTTCTCTAATCAGAGAAAGCAAGAATCCACGTGTGTGAATGTCAAGGTGCCATTTTATTTTCCTACTGAAATACTTTCCCCCACCTAGGAGTCCTTTTAAGTATTCTTAACTTTAATTGCCTTCCCCTCCCCCACCAAAGAAGTCAATTTAAATTAAGCAGAATCCATCACTGTGATAATTTTTTAATGAGTAAAGATAATGTACTGTACAGAAATTGAAATGAGGTGTTCCCAAGATCATTTGCAGTCTTGAAAAGTCCTCCTAAGAGTCAGCTGAAATTAATAAATCTCAGAGTCACACAGCCATTAGTACCTTATAACTGAGGACTGGGTTCAATGAAAAAAAAAAAAACAACGACAATAATAATAGTTACACTTTCCAATTTGAGCATTTAGCTCCTTTCATCCTGAGATCATGAGGAGTTTTATAAACATTAATTAAGCCTCACATGTGATTTATTAGATGAACTCACTGATAACCATCAAGGACTCTAAATGTGCACAGTATTGTTTGATGGAGCTGGATTGAGAAGAGGAATAAATTAACATCCCAGACAGACTGCCACCCTGGTCTAGAGCCCCCAGGATTTGGGGAAGGTCAGGAGAAAATATGTGTTCCTTAGTTTTATTTTTTTAATTAACTCTGATCTCAAAATAGAGCCACCACAGTTGGGTGTTTCCTAATCTCTATTGAAATATTCCTCCTCCACACTTTATCTGAGCCTCTCTTTATTGCTCTGACCTCATTATACCATTGGGTGACATATGGCTTGTGAAATGAGTGACCGTCAGTTCAACAAAAGAAATTGCTATGTTTGTGTAAATCCAAATATATGTTGGTGACGTTTTGGGGGTTGAGGAGGTAGTCATGGTACGGATTCAAAACCCAAGGTTTTATTTGACAGGTTATTCAGGCACTCCCTGGGGCTGAGGGTAGGGTAGGAAGAAGACAGTCACTACGTTTTTGATACTAGATTGTGAGCAATATGTTGCCTTAATAAATTTCTTTGTCCTCAGGAGGCAAATGTTTGCAATTAGAGATAAGTTCTCAACGATAATTTTCAACAATGGATTGAGTTAAAATGGATTGAGTAAAAAGGAGGTTTTCCTTATTCACTCAGTGAACTGAGGAGTTCATTAATCATGAAAAATACAAGGACAATAAACTGAGGGGTAATTGTCTCGTTTTAGCAAATTCTGAGTTGAGAGGGGTCAAATGGGACAAGATCGGGAAATTGGAAAAACAACTTCCCATGAAGTCATGGCTTTCAAAATAAAATTGGAACTCTGGATTTTAACCTCTTCCTCCTGGATCAGCAAAATCCCCTCATTCAGATGATAAATTTGAGTCCTGGAGAACTAAAGTGACTTGAATAAGTTAAGAAAGTAATTCTGGCAGATCCAGGATGGAGCCAATGCCCCTCTCCGTTCTGATTCTTGTACCTGTGCTGTAAAATCACACGAACACTTTGACTGCTTTCTTCTAATATTGCATTGGCTAAACACATTTTCTGGAGAAAGAAATGAGCAATCAGATTTGCTTATCTGACAAACATGAAGCAATGACTACAATTAGTGGTGCTTTCTTAGGAGGGTGACAATAGTTTTAAAAAATGACCTACTGAATATGCTAAGCAATGGAGGAAGGCAGCCAGGAATAATCCAGAAAGAGAATAGTTCATCTTTGGGGAACTGGGAATTTACTATGATTCATATTACTTAGCAAAGGCTCAATATGCGATATCAATTCCCACTTATTCAGTTGTCCAAAAGGCCCTCCAAACAGAAAAAAAAAGGGATACAGGCAGATTGTAATATTTAATGAAACATTGGTATGACCTTGGAAGATAGAAATAGTGAAGGTTTATAAGTAATAGTTTCTTTGGAGCTGAAGAATTATAAATAAAAATTCCATCCACCCTGCCCTTCCTCCCCCCCCCCAACAGATAATCATCGAACTACTGATGAAATGCCACAGGAACAGAAAGCTCTCTTGTCACACAAGTTGGATCATTGGAATGTTTCAGTACAGCGATCCAGTATGATCACTGAGTGTATTAATTGTTATTTCATAGGTCAGTCCTACAAATATTTGAGGTCTGTTATTTTCCAAGGTGTGCAAGGTTTTCCCTGTTGGTTTTCCCTTCTCTCACGCTGCCCAGGATCCATTCTCTGCCTTGTAGGACCTCCTATGGGTCCTGAGAAGCAGAACCCTACAGAGTGCAATGCTCTCTAGGTGCAAGGGCTCTCTTATCAGCTGACCCATTTGGGTTTGGTGAATGGAAAGGACCAAGAAGAACTTGCAGGATGGAAGGAAAGAGAGGTTAGTGATTTCTCTCCTATTTCTTCCCGGTCCTCATTTTTGGTTGTGTTTATGACCTTCTGCGTCTATGGCTCCCCTCCATGAATCCCTTAACTCTGCCCACACTCCGTAAGCTGCCACTTCATCGAAGTCCTTCAACCATCTGAGCTGGATTCTGTTTCCTGCTAGGACTTTTACCAGGTTAAAGAAACAGACTCTGTTTCCTGATCTCTGGGATTAATATGCTTTTCTGACACTCGTTATTTTGGTTGCTTTTATCTGAATACACTGTAGTGGGTCAAAGGCTTCCTAAAGAGTTTAACACAGAGAGGGGCAGGACAATCCAGTCTGTTAGCGCATCACTTTAACCTCTCTTGTTGATGATACCTTTTCTCTGTTAATCGATTCTGTATTTTTCCTGGGTTTCTTTGTTTGGCAGCTATGTTACACTGGTGCTTCACCTGGAGCTTTCATTTAATTTAACTCCTAGATTTTTTTTTTCCACATGATTTTCTCTTACATCTGGTCTCTCTCATTTTATATATTTTACTCCTTGTCAGGAGACTGAATTGTTTAAAAGGCCTGGCACTGGTTTTAACATGCTGGTCCCAAGTGGAGACAGCACAGCGTACAATGTTTTTAAAACACTTTTAGAAAAGAACATTTTAGATGATCTTGTCCTAGCATCTATTTGCTCTCAGAGGCTGCGTCATAAAACTTTCATGAATGTTAACTCCCTTTCATGTCCATGGCTTTGTCAGTCCTGAGCACTAACTGCTCTTTTCTGATTGTCATGGTTTCTGTTGACTACTTTTCCTTTTTCTCCTCCTATAGTTTTAAGTGTTTTGTAAGATCCTCTCTAAAGCCTTTGGCACTTCTTTCTTTGCAAAACAAAAAACACACACCTATTGAAGGCCTACTTTGGGCTAGGCACTGTAAGTCACTTTGCGATCAATCCTCACAAAAACCATTTGAAATATTTGTATTCTTACTTGATCAATGAAGAACTTGAAATTATACAATACAGAAGCTAAGGAAGAATTCTGCCTTAAAGAGATAGGCCAGACCTTGTGGAAGGTGGTCTCTTAAATCAGGTTACCCTGGGTGATCTTGAATGGGCTCCCTGCTCACATTGCTGTACATTAATAAGAGAGCAAATGAAGGAAGCATTTTGTACGCATGGATGGTAGAGTGGCTTCCCAGGAGGTCACTTGGCCACCTTTAGAGTTATTACTGACCAGCATAGTCATTTTATAAGTATATTCATCAGAGTGTCTTAGTGGTAAGCTCATTGGGCAGAGGGTCCATTTCTTGTTTTTTGTAATATATAATAATTAACTATTCTCTACCTTAAAATACCTTTTATTGTCTTTACCATGTTAATATTTTGTTAAAGAAAGGCTAATACAGCATTTTTTTTAACAAGAGTTATTCAGCAGTTCTCAACCTGTGGGTCGCGACCCCTTTGGGGGTCTAACGACCCTTTCACAGGGGTCGCCTAAGACCATCGGAAAACAAAAAGATATTTACATTATGATCCATAACAGTAGCAAAATTACAGTTATTGAGCAGCAACGAAAATAATTTTATGTTTGGGGGTCACCACAACATGAGGAACTGTATTAAAGGGTCGCAGCATTAGAAAGGTTGAGAACCACTGTTTATATACATGTTTATATTAATGGAAAACATTGCTCTTTAAATACATATTTAACATGTTAATTGTTAAGAAAATTGAGGACTGGGAGATAGAGAAATACACATGAATGAACACAAATTGAGTATAAGAGCTAAAAGCGAGTTGTTTTACAGTAAAAGGAACAGCAAATCTGGAATAATATTATTTTCCAATTGTCAATAACTGCCACACTTTGATTGATAGAGTAGATTTTTATAACACACTATAGAAATATAATACTATATTTCTATATTCATTAAAATTCAGGAGAAATTTAGAAGCTCCAAGATTTCAGTATTTTTTGAAAAGTAAATTTAAGTGGGGAAAATAGCATACATGCCCAAGCATGCATGCCCCTCCCCCTCACACACACACACACACACACACACACACACACACACTAAAACATACTATGCCATGCCCACACTGTAATTTATCAACTGGGAAGGAAATTGGCATGTCTTTTCCTGCTGATTTATTGGTTAATTCCAACAATTCACTGTAGAAAAGGCCAACAATGAATTACAATGTGGGAAAAAAATTAAGCAGAGCATTTAGGAAGGTGTTTCAGTACACAGCCTTTAGAAACAACATACATAGCTATTTTATGGCCAGTCTGAAAGCAATTGGTGCATGTGAAATACAGCATACAGGATAGGAAACATACTAGAAAATGTCATATGTCTCACTTCCTATGTTTAGAAGAATATGACATGTCACATGCAGGTTAGACTTCCCCTTTTATCTTCAAGCTAGAATCAGATAACATTAGATCCCACCTACTATTTACTTTAGGAATCATGTTGGAAGGGCAGTAACAAACGTGAGATTTTGTAGAGAAACCAGTGATGGACACTCTGCTTTATGATGAGACATTCCTCTTTGATCCCAAAGGGGCAGAAAGTCTCATGAGGAAGAACAAATGCTTTTAAAAAACAAATGTTATTTTAACCCCCGTACCTCCCCCGCGCCCTCCCGCAAAAAAAATGCTGAGAGCACAAATTCCTGTCACTACCATGCATCCTCAGCCCCACCCGGAAGGATCGAGAGCTGATTGAAGAAGGCAATTTCCCCACCAAAATCTCCATTTTTAATCTCTTAAATATAGTTTAATAAGCCAGTCGCCTGTCTTTGCTTTCAAAGGTGAAATCTTTCGAAATGACTTACGATGCATGTGATGTGTTAATTTGCATGGGCCATCACACCCAGATTTTTGATCAAAGATTATTCTGGATGTTTCTATGAGTTTTGTTTGTTTTTTGATTGTTTGTTTTTTGTTTTTTTTGTTTTTTTAATGAGAGTTAGATTTAAATCAGTGGACTTCGAGTAAAGTAAATCCCCATTATAATGAGAGTGGGCCTCATCCAATCAGTTGAAGGCTTGAATAGAACCAAAAGACTGGCCTCCCCTGAGCAAGCAGAAATTCTGCCACAGGCACCTTCAGTATTCAATTGCAACCTTGGCTCTTCCTAAATCCTCAGCTTGCTGGCCCACCCTGCAGATTTTGGATTTGCCAGCCTCCATAACGGCATTATCCAATTCTTTAAAATAATTTTTTCCTGTCTGTCTCTCTATATACATCTCACTGGTTCTGTTTTTCTTGAGAATCCTGACTCATACAATGCACAAAGTAAATTGTAGCTTAAAACTGTAGAAAACATTGTAGATGGACTTTATATTACTAATGTTGGAAGACATGAATACTACACTTTCATAAGCTTCTTTATTTTACTATCTTCAGGTGGGAAAGGAGAAAAGAAGCATATATTGAATGCCTACTATGTGCCAAGACTTATGCTTATTTATTTATTTGTTTATTTTTATAAACACCACTGACTCTTTACAATTTTCTACGATAAAGATATGACCTCTTTTCTATAGAGGAGAAAAAGGAGACCCAGGAAGATTAAGCCACTTTCTAGAGGCCACATAGCTAGTGTGGAGCCATTTGACTCCAGCATCTATCTACATATTTAGTTGTTGGTGGTGTTGTTTATTTGAGTCAATGCTTTTCCCATCTTCCATGCTGCTGTCTCGGGGAACATAATAAATCCTGCTAGCAACACCTCTGTATATTGAACTGCTGTTTGTGAAGGAAACCACTCTTGTTTGGAGCTTACCATGTCCTAGGCACAGTGCTAAGGGCCTTCCCTGTGTCATCTCTAACCCTCATTTTAATCTCATTAGCCTGGACCTACTGTTTCCACTGGGCACCCAGGGAAACTGAGGCTGAAAGTCAAATAACAGACTTCAGGTTACTCAGCTCAACTGGGATTCCCACCCAGGTTGGTTTGCTTGACTCCAAAATCCACCCTCTTCACTCCTACACTAAGCTCCATGCTCATTTCTTAGGCATTTTATGTGGACGCATTCCCACAGATCAGCACCCTTGGTTTGCAGATAGAAGAGCTCTTGCATTATCAAGCTTCCTTCTCACTATCTCCAGGAAATGGCGCAAGGCTTGCTACACTTACAGCACGCTGTTTACTGAGTGGAATAAGAAAAAACAAGTGTTCCCTGAAGAAAGTACAGAATATGTACTATGGTTTCTGTTGACATACTCCTTTTGTTGACAGCAGGGTCTAAGGTTGCTTTGTTCCAACACACTGCTGTATATTGGAGCAGCAGATTTCATGGGCAAAGCTTCTCCAGCCTTCCTGACACATTTATCAGCGCCCACATTCCCTCTTCTTGTCCCTGGACCTATTTAGTGTAAAAAACAAACAAACAAAAAAAAAACAAAGAAACAGAAATAGGCACCTTGTTGGGGTTATTTCCCCACCTCCACTGTTTCCTATCAATACCCAGGCTCATTGTCCATACCCACGTATGTGTCTAGCAAGAAAAGAGAAACACAATAAAACTTCAAGAAAAAGATGTGAAAATGACATTGAGAGGGCCAACTGAGTGACGCGTTGGAGTTTGTTTGGGACACCAGCTCTGAGCAACGGGGCCCCGGTTCAGATCCCACATGAGGGCCAGTGACACTACGCCCTCTACAGCTAAGATGATGAACAACAGCTCGACCTGAAACTGGACTGCCTGAGTTACCTGCAACGGCGTAGGCTGAAGTGGGACTGGCCGGCAGTGGAGCGTGAGCTTTCGTGAGCTGCAGTGAGCCACCGTGAGCTGCCCTTCAATGGCTGACAAGCCACTGCCTCACCCAGGAAGAGTGCAATGATAATACCAACGTGGGCCAGTGAAGCGATGTCCTCCACAACTAGACTGAAGAACAAAAGGACAGCAACTTGTCTGTTCCCCTTCCCCGATCCCCCAACGCTGTTTCCCTCCCCCAATTCCTCAATAAAATATCTTTTAAAAAAATTACTTTGAGAGAAAAGTGAGTTGCTGTGGATGGGTGAAATGTGGCTGTCTCTTCTGGAGGCTTGTATATGTGCAGAGAAACCTGTCTTAGCTCAGGAGCAAGGATGTGCTTTTTGATGGATAGGCCTCTGCAGACTTCAGGAAGGTGAGCCCATTTTTTACGGAGGGAGAGTGACAGAAATCTATCAACCTGGCTTATCATCCCACAATTACAGCAATTTATAGTGTGCTTTTCGCAAGGTCACCTGCGCCGGCAACCAAACAAAAATACTCCCCCTGCCTTTGTTCCGAAGAGGCCCCACGTGCTCACTGCAACTCGGGTTCTCCAGGATATTTTCCAGTTAATTTGCAACCACTTGGGCTGAGCAACACACAAGCCTGGCTTACATGTAACATTTTTCATTGGCTAGAAACTCTGTCACGACCTCCATGTTATAGAAGCACTGCTTTTTCGTTTCCTTTTCAGCTTACTTCATTCAGCTTTTTCTTTTCTCTTGAGATAAGGAACACACCGTGAGAGAGAAAAAAAAAAACTTCCTTGTGATTTCTTAGAAGGAGCCTTCTGTTCTGATAAGCTGCCTATGTTTTGGCTATCATTGTCTGAAGCAATTAAAATCATGGCTCATCCTCCTGAAAGGACGTGGAAACCTCAGCATTCAGACTGGGACGTCCCTGAGGTAGTGCTGGGTACCAGGATCTTCAACACCCAGAAACTGTTTGCAGCGGGAACGTGTGGTGACCAGGATTGAAATTTCGAGGTCAAAAACGCGCGCATGGACGTTTTGAGGGTCTCCGCAGCCGGGCCTTCTCCTGTCCGCCATTGTCTCTCTCCAGTGTTTCAGTTGTCGTCAAGTCCTTTCTATCACTGCTCTCTGCAGTGCCGTCCCTGCCTCTCTGTGCCGCTTGCCCCAGCTGTGAGAGTTTCTGCTTGGTTCTCCGAAGCTCTGAACTCATCTGATTGTTTTCTGTCTCAGGGTGCACGTTTTCAGAGATACTCAAATCCATCATCCCATTGCCCTTCGGGTTTGAGGACAAATCTGTCGTTCAAACACCTCCTGGAGGAGAGGCATTTTCAATCTAGTCCACCCACTAGGGCCACAAGGAAGGTTTTTCTTTTCTCTCCTTTTCAGCCCCTACCCCACTCCGGGTGCCACTGTCCCCCCCCCAACCCATTTTATGCACTTTCTCTGTGCATTTTTCTGTCATCTCTCAGCACTTTTGCGGGGAAGTGTTGCTGAGTGGTTAAAAGATAGCATGAGCTCCAATGTCAGACCCATTCAGGTTCCAATCCCGGCGTCATGACTTAACTTTTGCTTCCTCGGTCTCCGTATTTGTAATGGTCGCTGCTTCATAGGATAGGTGTGCTTATAAAGTGGAAAGTGCTTGTGCTTAGTACCGGGATTCCCCACATATTTTTAACAAATATAAATGGTAGGAATTATTGTATACCCAGCCACTTTTCCTCAAATCTCCCCTTTCCTTTCTCTGTTTTTTAGTTTTCGTTTTGGTTTTGCTTTTACTTTATTTTTATTTTTCGAAATCATCGGTTGTATTCCCTCTTAAGTAAAAATAATTACCACCAGTAAAATGGGTACTACAAGTCTGGGAAACAATGTGCTGGCACAATGTTTGCATTTTACAATGGAGGAAACTAATGCCCACGGGAACACCCCCAATGTCAGAGCTAGAAGGTATCTTCTCGCTCCAGGATCACATTAGATGGAAGGAACAATGGCACACACTGTCTTGGAGCATCTGAGATTGGCAAGCCTGCTATTCGTGTGAAATTGGTGCCACAGATTTGGATATGCAGTGAATCAAGTCCAAGGAGCTAGGTAGAGGGGGATGGAGGTGGAGGTGGGGTTGGGGAGTGGGCAGCACACAGGAAGTGAGTCAGCAGGACTGGGGATGCTGGTCCCCGGGAAGAAGCTGTTTGCTCTCCTCTCCACAATTTCCTTTGGGTTATGGACCCTCTTAGCTCCATATGTGATTATTGTAGCCAAAAGTTTTACATTTTTACAAGCAGGCAGAGTCTAACCAGCTATTAGATCCCCCAGAAACCCCATAGTTGCCTGGTCAGTGTCTGTTGATTCCAGATTAAGAATCCCATCTAGTTCTCCTCTAGCTACTCATTTACTAGCTGTTTTCATAGCTGAGTTGAAATATACTGAAGATGTTCTGATTTCCTTTTCCATCAATCTATACCAATCAAACAACCTTTTCCTGATTAGATTCATTTCTTGCAGATGTTGAAAGAGGAAAAGGCGGGGGCAGCCGGTTGGCTCAGGTGGTTGGAGCATAGGTTCATGGCGCCAGAGTTGCTGGGTCGATTCCCACATGGGCCAAGGAACTGTGCCCTCCACAACTAGATTGAAGACAACTGCTTGACTTGGAGCTGATGGGTCCTGGAAGAACACACTGTTCCCCAACAAAATTTCTATAAAAAAAAAGAGGAAAAGGGTGTTTTTGCTAAAGGAGAAATGTGTTGCCAAACAATATACCAACATGTCTTGCACTTATACATGGCACTTTTTTCCTGCTGAATTTGGACAAGATCTCTGAACCCTTCCCTACAGGTACCCATGTACTTGCCTACAAATTGATTGCAGTTGTCACATAACAGTGCTCACTTACATTCCATGTGTTCTACCTTTCTCAGCTTCCCTCAGAGAGACTGGGGCCATATGGCGAGTTCTATCCAAATGCACGGTGAGTGGAAGTGATGTGTGCCATTTCACTTTATTTTCATTGCCAGAGGCGATGAAAACCTAATGTGCTTCCTCCATCGATTCTTCTTTAACTGTGGCCAACTTGGAGGTGATGTGTCCCAGGATACATAACTTGAAGAGGGGAACAGCAAGAGGGGGACGGTGGCCTCATGTGCACAGGATTTTACGTAAATGAGAAATACACCTGTATTAGATAGCACCACTGAGGTTTCGGATTTTTATATTATAGCAGAACAATCAGGCCTAACTTTACTAATAAAGCACATCAGATAAACCTTCTTTGCATTCCTCATGGTTACTAAACAGGTAAAACAACCAGCTTTAATAAACATGGTCGGCTGTGGGTAAACTGAGTCAACTCTCTGGATGTAGAGGCCCAGGGAATGATGCAAGTCTGGACATACCCTGAGCCTGTCCCCCAACTACTGACTGGCTTCCCTTGATAGCATCTCTCTTTACTTCCATTAGACCTAATTTTCATAGATGAAGAAATGAGGCACTAGGAGGTAAAATGTCTTCCCCAAATCTGCACACACAGTGCATTAGAACTAGAAGCCAAAGCTTCCGACTCCAGACCCAGGAACTCTGTCCTCTCCCTGCTATTCTCTCTCTCTCTCTGCCTTTTGCCTCCTTCTGCATCGATGACAAGTGGGAGCCGTGGGGGTTCCAGCCATAGATTTGCTTCTCTTGATAATGTGAAATAAACAGCTAGGCAGCGGCAGTGTACACACTCTGAATTACAAAGATTATTCGTCTTAGGAATTATCTTCAAATCTGCAAACTCTGCCTCCCATTAAGAAGTCCTCGATTTTTATTCCACCCCAAACTAGTCACTGAGTTTAGCAAGCAAAGATTCTCATTGTAGCATCAGGCATGTCTTTCTCTCTCTCTTTCTTGATTGATTGATTAATTAGTTATGTGTACTTGGGTCCAGCAGGGAGCCCAGTGACAGCTGTGACATGAAAATTACCAGAAAGTTACTAAAATATGTGGCAGTGTTGACTTGCTGAAATGTAGTACCAGACATTGATTAGAAACAGACACATATAACGATCACATCTTGAAATTACCTGTCACTGCTGAGGCCTTGAGAAGAATCCTTTTGATTAGCATGAATTAATTCAGTTCCTATCTAATCACCTAAAAAGGGAGTAGTGAGTATTGTCTATTCTTATTTCAACTTTTCTTTTTTTGGTCTCGAATCCTGGAATTTGAAGAACACCTCCTATAGAGACAAAATGGTCTTTGAAAGCTCAATCTGATTATTTTGTGCTTAAAACCCTCTAATGGTATCCCACTGTCTTAGGAATAAAACAACAAACTTGTACTGACCATGACCTCTAAGGCCCCACCTTGTCCAGCCTCCCGCTGCCTCCCAGCCTCATCATATGTCCCCTTTCCTCCTCCATCTCTGTGCTCCAGCCACACTGGGCTTCTCTTCCATCCAGGTTTCACTATGGCCCTCGCTCGCCACAGGGCTTTGGCACATGCTCTTTCTTTTTTCCGAAATTCTCTCCCTTATAAACTCTTTCTTATTCTTCAGGTCTCAGCTCATGTCACTGTGTGAGGGATGTCTGATCTCCTGATTAGGTTAAATCTCCCTATCAAAGGCTCTCCTAGTATTATGTACCTCCCTCCATAGCGCTTGTCACATATATAATTTTAATTTCTCATTTTTTTGTGTATGTGTGCAATTATAGGATTAAATTTTCTTTCCTCCAAATTAGAAATTAAGTTCCATGAGGACTGAGAGGGCCTCTGTTTTCTGCTTACAATATTTTCTTCCAACAGAGCATTCCCCTGCCATAGAGTGGTGCCTCAATTTATATTTGATGAATAAATGAATGAATAGCTAATTGACTCACAGATTTAGCCTGGTATAAACTTAACAGAAATCACAACCTGGCATTTTTCTCACACGTTTTGGACAAAGAAGATGTATAAATAAACAAGAACCTTAAAAAAATTCAAAGCTTAGTGTGATTTCCAAGCAGCAGATATGCTATAGCACACATAAAGCAGCAACTAAAAATTTCACCCCTCAGGTTTCACCTGCGTGACTGTTAGATGGTTTTGCAAACCTGAGGCACTTGTAATTCAGAGGAAACTGAAAGTTGCCTGGTGCCTTGCATGCTCAACAAAATGATTAATTCTGTGCTTAAAAATCTCGTCTGACTGCAATACTACTATAAACAGAAGCACACATATATTAATAATGGTCAGTAGCATCAGTCAAAGTCCCAGCAGGAAGCACTTTGCTCATTCAAAAAAGATTAACTAAAAAATATTTGAGGAATCGACTACTTACAGAAATGTAGGCAGGCTTAAGGGAACCAGCAAAGCACGGTGGAGCATCCAGGAACGGGTGACATAGGCAGATGTTACCACTCCTCCGTGGCTTGAGGAAGCAGAGGACCAGAATGGTGTTAGCAAAACCCAATAAAAATGGGTGCCCTGTAGGAGGGGCTGTGATCAGGAGCTGTCGCCATTCAGGAGACAGCCATAGAAGAATGCAGCCACTGCCAGAATCCTGGAGGGAGGGGTGCAGTCAGGAAGGAATACATCCTTGAGCCTCTGTCTCCTGCTGCCCTATAGTCTGGCAAACCCAACTGGAAACCGGAAGTGAGAGAGCTTGGGGACAGCAGGCTATCGAGGTCAGCTCCTCTGGGCCCAAAGCAAGGAAGAGAAGTGTGACAATGGATGTATAATGGGATAGGGAGGACAAACAGAGAATGGCCAGCAGGCCTTTGATTTTAGAAAGCACGTGCTGTGTGCCACTGTTTTAAGCTCTATGTGTATTAAATCAGTCAGTCTTCACAGCAATCCCGGGGTGGGGGGGAAAGCACCCATGTTTCCCCCTCTTCTAGATGAAGAAACTGAAATATAAAGAGGTTAAATAATTTGCCCAAAGCCACACAGCGTTAGCTAGTGGTGGAGCTCACATTCAAATCCAGACATTCCAACTCCAGAGCCCGCTCACCACACCAGCATGCGGGACTTTTGAAGAATAGTGTCAATTTTGGGGTGAAGATTAAAGGCATCTGTGCTCTTGCCAGGAACACATCACTAGTACAGGAATGACGAAAGGAACAGACTCAGGCTTTTTCTCAGAACTAGATCAAATACTGACTAGCCCTTTGGGGACTAGGAAAATTCAATTTATTTTATATATACTGGGAATATATTCATTTCCCAGGCAACTGCTGTTTTGGGTTACTGACTACTAACTGCAGTGGTGATACTCCGATATTTGGGCATTAATTCGGCACCTTGATTAGGATGTAACTGAAGCTTAACTCAGAAAATATCTACCAGTGTGTCAGCACCATCTGGTTCAATACAAATATTAGAGATGGAGTTAAAAAAATGTGAAGTAGAGGAAGAGAACAGATCCAAGATTTGTAAGTCTCACATTCATGCATGTGCTCCATGACTTTGATATTTTATCTAGCCATGAGCAACACGGTTAATATCTGACATAAGTTGAGAGTTGGAATTATCTGAAAACAGGGTAATATCAATCATATCTTATTTCAATGTAAAATAATTTACTGTTTTTAAAATTTCTTTGTTGTACATTTAGAAAATACAGATGAGTGTAAAAGGGATCAAATACACTGTGATGGAAGGAGAACTGACTCTGGGTGATGAACACACAATGTGATACATAGATGATGCATTACAGAATTGTACACCTGAAACCTATGTAACTTTACTAACCATTGTCACCCCAATAAACTTTCATCAAAAATCAAACAAATAAATGAATAATAAAAATAATACAGATATACAAAAGGAAGAAAATAAAAACCAACTATAATCTCATCATCTAGAAAAAAAATAACTACATCCTTGGTATGTCACCATATGTTTTCTGTTTGGGTCTGTGTGTATTTACAGAATTGAGATCAGACTGACTGTATTGTTTTAAACTTTATTTTACCTATAGTACACTGCAAGAATCTATCAATGTCATTAAATATTTTTTCTCATTTTATTGTTTTTAGTAAGGGTTTTCTTTTGTAAGGACAGACCACGTTTTATCTACTCAGTCCCCCTAAGGCTGGACATTTAGGTTGTCTCAATTTTTCTCTAATATAAACAACATGCTCACAACCAAACCTTTGTATTATTCTTGTAGAGAAAATAACCATGATTTTTTTTTCCTATTTCAACATTCTTGGCACCACTTACTTAAAAGTCTGGGATTTCTTTTAATATTTAGATTTTTTTTACATGGTTAGGTTTGGAGGATAACAGGTCTTTGAAAATTTGATGAAATTGACTCAGCTCAACAGTATACATCAAAAGCTTTAATATATATCCTAATATCCAGTTTAAAAATGTCAATTTCATTCTTGCTAAACTGCAGTTAATACTGGATAATTTTTAAAAGACCATAAAATAAATTTTAAAAAATACATGTAGGTCAAAAGCATCTTTCTACTAGAAAAAAAGAAAAGAAGAAAAAACCGTTGCACAGTGCATTGAGCACTTTTAGTTAAGGAAGTGTGGCTCATGAAAACAGACCCCTTTGTTTTCATTTGCCATACTACGCTGTACTCGCTGTATTGGGTTGCAAGAAAAAAAGGAAAAAAAATAAAGCCTCATAGACCTGTAAGTCTATAAAAAGAATGTAAGTGTCATGCACAGTGGTGGCTTCTCTCTGAAGTCCTGAAGGCATTTTTAGATACTAGTGCAGTTCAGTCATAAGACGAAAGGACTTTGATCTTCCTTGGTAACTTAGCATGAAAAGAAATTAAGACACTTAGTCCTTTATGACAATAGCATTATGACAATAGCATTAATTCTAAGCAAATGTATGTGCAAACTTCAGAGACACTTCAGCATCCTAAATGGGAAAGTAGAATAGGAATAGGGGGACGATGCCCAGTTTCTCAATCTAAGGAGACACATCTAATTATGGAGGTAGAGGATGCTTTCTCTTTTAGTACAACTGTGGAGAAGGTGCATCCTTCCGCCCAGATCCTGCTACAGGTTTCCTGTTTTGTGGAACAGGGCTCAAACTGCAGGCTACTAATTGCTACATTTTGTGCAGTTTTCTCATTTCAAAGACTCTTTGTCAGAGGCTTTTAGAAGTCTTGCTAAGGTATAAACCTTTCAAGGTTCAAAATGAGGAACATACCTTCCTTTAAGAAAAGTAAAATCATAAAACATGTGAGCCATGGTTTGCATTGATTATGTCCCTAATCCCATGATGACAATAACGAGGAGAATCCTCTGATAATCCCAGGGTTAAAAAAGCATCTTCCACGTCACATAGCTAGATAATGGCAGGGCCAGGCATTCAACGTAAGTCTGACCCTAAAGCTCACGCTGTTTTGAATACACTATGTATAACAAACACAGACTGAAATACTTAGGGTGTACAAATTATTATCATGTACTGTTGTAGCGGATATTCTTTTTTGGCTGTCTGGCGTTCAATCACATTCCTATTCAATTTGCCTTTGTGTGAAACTCCTCTTCGAGTGTCAGTTAAATGAGAAGGCAGTTCTTACCTATTTCCCTCTACAGAGCTTAGGTGTTTCTATCATTTCCTTTCAGGACCCCGGTACAGCTAAGAGGCAGTTATATGGTCACGGTAGGCTGTTGTGAGAGGTTGGGTTCATCACACAGCAGCTGTGACCTGGAGACCAGACATTGCTCACAATAAAATATGGTGTTTCCTCTCTAGTCCCTGAAGCCCTTCCCTTCGGATCCCTTTCCATAACCTTGGTCCTCCAGCCTCCCATTGATTCTGTGAGCTAGCCCCTCCTTCCAATAAATTATTTTGCTTAGTAGCCAACATTAATTTCTAAGGTTTACAACCAAGAGTTTCAACTGATATTAGTTCTCACTTTTATGGGTAACTGGCCAGAAAATAACCCACAGTCTTTACATGGTATGGAAATCTGTAATAGAGTTTCAAGGGATCCTCTGAAAATTATTTCTGGTGTATGAACAGCAATATAATATATCCATTTGGATCAATACGAGGTAGATAAATTATTAGGGCCATGTATGGTGCTGAATGATTGCCTTCACCCTTTAACCCATCATATTTGGCCTGTCCCCACTGACCACTTAAGAGTTTTACAACTGTAAGGGACCCTGGTGATCATCTAGATGAACACCCTCATTTCCCTTTTATGAGGGTGCCTCCTCATCAGCCGAGAGAAGGAGATCACATTCTCTTTACCCTTTGGACTTCAATATTCATGTTGTCACTTCCAAGGCTTCCATTGTCCCTTTTCAACATTAGCCCAAAGTTATTAAGCTTAATGCACAGTGGCTTAATGCCCAGAGAGTGACAAAGGGGTCAGTGAGGGAAATGTATGCTTCTCATTTATTCTGTTTTGTGGGGTTTTCATTTCGAGTGGCCTTTTCCTGCTAAGTCTAAGAAGTTTTATTTTAAAATAATACTAATAAAAGGAGGGGAGAAATATGTCATCAAGGAAAAAAAAGGAAAGCTGAAAATCATTTAAGTGATTTAGAATAGCAAAAGATTACTAACTGAAAACTGTAGAAAACAGCAACAGTTCATAATTCTATCTGGAAGCATAGGGCAGCCTAAAATATGGGCCTGACAGACTGAATCTCTTGGGAACAACTTATTAGGAGTTTACTATGAAATAATTATATGGGCCAGTTAAACTGTCTCATGTATCCACATAATGTGGTGGGTGCATACACAGGAGCAAGGTTTGCTGGGACTTTTCTGTTGGGGTTTACAAAGCACCAGGATCTGACAGATAGCAGAGGCTGCCCGAGTGTGATGGCTAATTTTATGGATCAACTTGTCTGGGTCAGGAGATGCCTATATATACAGTTAAACATTATGGCTGAGTAAATTCATCCTTATTAAAAAGGGGAAAGTTAGCATTTAAATTGGTAGACTGAGTAAAACAGACAGTTCTTTTCAGTGTGGAAGTGTATCATGCAACCACTTCAAGGCCTGGGAAGAATACAAAGCAAAGGAAAGTTTAATTCTCTCTGCCTGACTGTTTGAGTTTAGACTCAGTCTTTCCATGTCTTTCCAATAATAGAGTTTATACCATCGGCACTTGTGGTTCTCAGACCTTCAGATTTGGACTGGAATTTACACAACCATGTTTTCTGGGTCCTCAGCTTGCAGACAGCAGATTGTGGGACTTCTCAACCTCTCTAATGACATGAACCAATTCCTTACAATAAATCCAGTAAATGTCATTACAGATAGATAAGATAGATAGATGGAACCCTAATACACTGAACTTTGGAAGCTGGTACTAAACTGTTGTACAGTTTGAAAGAATTGTTGTACAGTGTCAAAGAATTTTGTAAGCTTAGAAGCAGTTAGGTAACTGTTTGAGGGAGGCCAGAGTTGAAAATTTCAGGCAGGAAGTTGTAACTTCCAGTAAGGGCAGAATACTTTCTTGGTTCTGGCAATTGTACTGAAGGTAGAAAGGCTCCTAACTGAGCTTGGGGTTCTAAGAAGGAATTGCTCAGCAGGCTCTCAGGGATGCAGACAATCATATAAGCTACAAGTTAGAGTTCTGGTCCCCAGGGAAGAGGGGGGTGCTAAGCAGCATAGCCAATTGCTTCACCATGTGAAGACTGAGGCCAGATTGCCTGTATTCAAACTCCATCTCTGCTACTCATTAGATGATTAGCTTCTGTACTATATAAACCCTTAAAAATTAATGTGCTCATGTGTAAATTAGTAATAACATAGGACTTACCTCATATGGTTGTTTCAGAATTAAATGAAATAATGCACGCTTAGTAAGTCTTTAATAAATGTCAGCTATTATATTAGTGGGGAAGACTCTGGAAAGGGATATAATTGTAGGTACATGCTACCGACAGAGCGTTTCCCTGCCCCACCCCCCAACCCCCAACCCCGCCCAAATTCATAGGCTGAACCCTAAGACCCAGTGTATATTGGGGCTTTTGGGAGGAGCTTAGGTCATGGATGGGATTAGTTCTTTTAGGAAGGAGACTCCTTCTGCCATGTCAGGACATACTGAAAAGACGGCCATCTGTGAATCAGGAAGCAGGTGCCTCACCAGACACTGAATCTGCTGGTGCCTTGATCTTGGACTTCCCAGCCTCTAGGACTGTGAGAAATGAATTTCTGTTGTCTATAAGCCACCCAGCCTATGGTATTTTGTTATAACAGCTCAAACAGACTAAGACAGTGCCTAAATGTATAGTTTGGGTGGGGGAGGGGGATGTTATAACTTGAGGTTTGAAGACACTTTGGGCTACCTCTGCCATGACAGCTAGTGAGCCTGTCTGACCATATAACCTAATTCTAAAGCCTCAGACTCTATATATTTTCTGCCCTACTTCTGATTAACCCAGAAACCGGGGCAAACCTAAGGCTGCTGAGAAGGTCTGTCAGGGATGCAGATAAGGGCAGTGAGACAAGTCAAAAGCAGACAGACCAAGCCAGGGGCCTATGTTGCACCACCATCTTTTTGGCTTTTGGGATAAGGTAACTTTTCTGTGATTGTTTTAAATGCATAACCACACTAATGCCTCACCTGCTATAATTAGTTTGAACGTTTTCATTTTGTACAATAATCTACAGCTAATTTTACTACATGATAAAGTTAGACAAATAACATCCATCCCCAATATAATACTGGTGGGCAAGGGGTTAAAATTTCCTATCTGATTTGTTGACTGGGCCAGGTGAACTTGATCAGGCAATTTGTTAGAAGAGCTGAAATATAGTCAAGAAGACTCTCTTGGCTTAGAGTTTGCATTTGTTTTTCTTTTATCTTTTCCCCAGTCATAAATCATTGTTGGGGAAGAGAGTGAAAAGGGAATGAGGGGGGCGAAAAGAAAAGCTAGGCATGCAAAGGGATCTCTCACTACCCATGCATCTATCCTCTGAGCTGGGCAGCAGAGATTACAAATCTTACTACACAAATCAAAAGTCTCTCATAGCTTCCCCAGAGGCAACCCTTTTAGAAATATATTCTCAGGGCTCTGTTCTCCCAAAACACAGCTCATCATGAGTGCGCTCTACTCAGATCAACATGGCATTTTGACTTGGGAATGAGAAAGGATGGAAAACACAACAATTTCCATTTTAAGGTGTCTGAAAATGACAGAACTGTGAATCAAAATTCTGGAGCACCCTTATCAAGATGCTTGGCTGCCACTCTGGGCCTCAGCATCACGATCTCCAACGTGAAAGAACAACTCCTCTTGGAGAGCAAATGGGCTCTGAATCTTGTCAGGCTATTATTTTACCAGATTTGCATGCATAACTTTTTTCCCATCACTCCCATTCAAGTATCTCTGTCCTTTTATTTAAGATCTAAGTAGTATATAGTTGAGTTTTATCAAATCTGGCATTTTTTGGTTTTAAATTGAAGCATTTAAAGAACTTGGTTTATATCTATTTATTCTTGAGTTTATATCTACTAATTGTTTTATTTGTATCACCTGCTTTGTTTTCTTTTCTCTCTCCTGTCTTGACTTATTTTGAATAAATCCAATGTTTATACTCTGTGTCTTCCCCCTCTATATGCTGGTGGTTGTACATTCTTTGACATACAGCATTGATGTTTTACAACTTAATACAAGTACTTTGAGCACTTCACAGATAACACGGGGACTTAAAAATACTTTAACTCCATATCTTAATTTTCTGTTACTATTATTATGCATCTTAATTCTGTGTATTTTGTAATCCCAAAGACATGACTACTGTTATATGTGTTCAATATTTACTTATATTTATGCATCTATTTAATCCTTACTTTGCTTTTAATTCCTTCCTGTATTTCCTTGTCTCCTTCTGGAATCATTTTCCATCTGTACTTTGGCATTTCTTTTAGTTTAGGTCTCTTAGTAATGAATTCACTGAATTTTTGTGTGTCCAGAAACATTTTTACTTGACCTTCAGTTTTGAAAAATATTTTCAATGAATATAGCATTATAGGTTGGTATTTTTCTTTCAGTGCTTTAAAGATGTTTTCTCACTGTCTTCTGACTTCCATCATTTTTGTTGAGTAAACTGTCAGTTTTAACATGGCTATCTAAAGATAATATATCTTTTCTAAAAAATAATTTCTGGCTGCTCTCTAGATCCCCATTTTTTTTTAAGAAAATGTATCATTCTGAGTTTAAGTAAGAGGTTTCTTTGTTTCTGTTGGTACATATGCACTTTGGGGTTTATAGGGCTTTTTGTGTCCAACATCTTTTGTCTGTCCTGGAAAATGTTTACTATATATTCTTCAAATATTTTTTTTCTTCCATTTTCCTTTTTCTCTTCTCTTTTCACCATGTTCCATATGCCTTTAATCTCTTTCCTGTTTGTTACTTTTTTGCTTTCTGTGCTTCAACCTGGATATTTTCTACCAACTGGTCTTCCAATGCACTAATCAACTTTTTTTCTATGTGTGATCTGATAGTAAACTGATCTATTGAGGTCTTAATTTCAGCTATTACATTTTAATTATATACCTTCTGTTTCATGAAAAAACATCAATACAAGGTATCTAGTGCAATTCTCCATCTTGACACCTATATTATTGAACATAATAATTATAGCTATGTTAAAATCCATTTCTAATACTAGTAAAAAAAAATGGATCATCTCCAGGTCTGTTTCTATTGTCAGTTTTTCTCTTGGTTCTGTTTCTTGTCATATCTGTTAATATGTTACTGATGGCCAGTCATTGTTTATAAGTATTAGAGGTTCTTGATGCTATATGCTTCCACAAAGAGTTTATTTTATCCTGTGGTAAGCGGATGGAGTGGTAACAGATAACTTTAATTCAAACAGGCACTGAACTGACTCAAGGTTAGATTATAAATTTCCATATGTACCCCTAGTTTGTCCATGCTCCTGGAGTATCATCCTCAGAGTTTTCCAAAGAATATTCCGATGTGCCTACCAGAGGCCTTCCCCACTGGTGGGTCCTGAGAATCTTTTTTTTTTTCTTTTGGTCTTCCCAGCACCGAGAGACTGGAAAACTGCTTTACCACATGATTATCCTCCTTCTCTGTAAAATCAGCAAATTATCTCAATGCAAAATAGGCAGAGAGTTAGGCTACTTCCTTAGGTCTCTATTCTTAGCAGTATCTTGCCCCCAACCAAATTCTTGCTGTCATGGCAGCTCCAAATTCAATATTTTTATTGCTTTGCCCTGTGAGAGTGCCAAGTTTTCCACTGGATTCTCTGTCTCTTAACAGAAACTATATACCCTGGCCCTTTGAGTGAATTCTTGGCTTCCTATCCTAAAAATCAACAAATGCCTGGAGGGGAAAAAGTGGCCATAAAATGTCAGCTTATCATGTCTTTTCCATGGCATCTTAGCCTTTTAATATTGATTACATCAGCAGTTGTTAGAGCTGCTGCTTCTTTTTTTTTTTTAATCTTTTTTTTCTGATAATTCTCAAAGAAGTATTAGTCTGTTGCTGTGAAGGTTTTAAAAAGATGGCTGCAAATCCTTTGACCACACTCCTATTGAGGGGTGAAGTCTGTGACCCCTCCCCTTAAATTTGGGAAAATTTGTAATGACTTCAACCAATAGATTATAGAAGAAGTCATAAATGACCATTCAACTTCTGCCCTGTGCTCTAGAACACTTGCCTTAAAGCCCCAAAATATAATCTATTGGGTTGTCGGAAAAGTCATGATGTATGTTTTCTATGTTTTTCATTGCAAAAATGCGTCATGGCTTTTCCAACAACCCAATAAAATATCCAACTACTCTGTAACTGCCATACTGGCTAGGCCACATGTAGGTGCTCTAGTGAACAGACCCATACGATCTTGTCCTATAGAGATCCTTCCTAAGTTCCGTATATATGTATATGAGTAAAGAGCCATCTTGGAAGTTGACCTCTCAACCTTATCTCTTCTTGCTCTCCAGCTATTTGACCCCAACTGAGACCCCAAGCATCAAGGAGCAGAGAAGAGTCATTCCCACTATGCCATTTCTGAACTTTTGATTCACAGACTCTATCAGCATTACAAAATGGTTGCTAAACATCTACCTGGTCCAGTAACAATATACTACCTTTACTCCCATTGCCTCAACAACTCTTTGTTACTGGCTGTTAAGCCAATCATGAATTTTAGGACTCTATGGATCACGGAATCTTCAGTTGAAATAAGATTGTCTAGTCTAACCTGCCACCCAAAGCAGGTATTTGAATCCCCCAGAAGTT
>NW_017731495.1:501353-502388 GCF_001890085.2 Hipposideros armiger | reverse complement strand
GACGCAGTCACTAACATCCATGGTATCACAGTCTATCATGAAAAAAAAACTATTTTACAATGTTATGAGGGATAAAAATATACAAAGAATGATGCAACTATAAGGAGGAATAATTTTAGGTAGGTGTATGGGGATATTCTGGGAAAGTCCCACAGAGAAGTGACATCGAAGTTACACTTTTCCTATAGTTGACAAGTTGACATGGTTTCCACGTTCTTTCACATTCTATATAATTGCCACCCCTCATCTCAACACGATTCGGTTTTCCAGTTTCCTGGGAAACATGATTCTTCTAATACTAATAAACAGTCTGAATATGATACCTCTATTTATGAAACCTAATATTTCATCATCATTTTTATCAGCCAGGTCCACATACACCTTAAAGTATATTATGGATCATTTCAACATGGGTCATTTTGAAATCAGGTTTTTGTACTCTTCATATTTTGAAACTGCCTTCAATACTCTACATTAATTCTCCATCTGGGTCCAGTGTTTCAGCCCCTGGAGAATTTTGTTGGTGGGAGCAGGGGACAGAGTAGAAAGGTCTAATTTCAGATTCTAACAAATGAGCTCCTCCAGGTCTGTGTCTGCTGCAAATTTAATGAGCAAGCCTTGTGTGCCTTTCTCCAAGATGGTGATTAAAAATGTTGACCAAGACAGAATCATGTAATCTAGGCTTGGACAATAATATATTAATGCATTTCTCCTATTAGGTGACTTATTTGCATTTTAACAGTGGCCTTCTGGAGAATAGATACATTTACCCATAGAAATGATGCAGATGATAGGAATATTAAGCTTGATAGATGGTCACTCTGGGAGATATTATTAGGCATGAGGTCCTTTCATGCTTCTTAAATCAGACTATCTAGGCAGCCTTCCATTCAGTCTATTTTGAGGTCTCTCGTTCATTCTCAAACTTTCCTGCACATTGGAATCCCCTGGAGAGCATTAAAAATATATAGAAGCCTGGGTCCCACCCCTGATGGTACAGCCTGGGCTTTGGTAGTTTGGGAAACTCACCAGGTG
>NW_017731495.1:477370-496718 GCF_001890085.2 Hipposideros armiger | reverse complement strand
TCACCTAGATATGGAGTAGTAAATAGTTTTGCCTTTTGTTTTAATCGGGAGGCTGACATATCATAGTTTGTTTTCAGGGCAATCGAGCACCATGACCAAGGCTCCAGTGATAAAGTTGTAACCCACGCAGGCACGGTATTTATCCTCACTGTGTTCACTTCTTTTTTTAGTATTAGTTTTCACTAGCAATGCCTGCCCTCAGCCCAGCCTCCATTTCTGTTCTTCATTAGCTCTTTATAATTCTTTATTGCCTTACTCCTTAGTCCTAGCTGTTTGGCCGTTGACAAAGATGCCTGCTAGGGGTGGGCAGGGGCCAATGGGTGGTTAGAAAGTCTGGATTGCCAAAATAAGAAGGATAATTTTATAATGTTTCTTGCTTAGAGTATTGAAAATTAAAGCTGAAAAAAAAATACAGCTAATCACCAGTCCTCTTTTTTCCCTCTTTAATTTAAAGCCTCCATATTGCTGGGCTGACCTTTCCTGTTCTGTGCTAACATCACCATATGAATTTTAAGTCCTCCCCTGCCCCTGTAGCTATGTTAGGTTGGTAGCTAAGGCCCAGACTCCTGCTCTGAAGGGTTGTACTGTTCATCTCAGCTCCGGGCGGCAAGGGGTTAACCGTCTCCAGCGACTACCGAGTTGTAAAAGGAACTGCTGAAGCTGATCAATGACCACTGTTAAGACCTGGAAACCAATTATAAACCTGAAATTTGTGATGAACAAAGCCCTGAAACACTGGGATGAAAACTACTGAATTAGTCCAGTTCATTAAAATCATTAATAGTCATGAAATGAAAACCACCGGAGTCCAAAAAGGCTTAATGCTCTATCCATATTAATTAGATGGGAGCAAATCTGAACTGAAAAGCAGCACATGCTTTGTAGAATTAGCAATTTTGGTCTCTACAGACTACACAGATCTCTATTAAAATTCAGTTTAATTAAAATTGATCACGTTAAGAAACTGATGTGGTTAATTAACTGAATTCCTGGACTTCTTTTCATACATTTCACAGACACCTTGTACACTGCTTTGCTGGGTGACCCTTCATGTTGCACAGAGCAAATCCAATTGCAAAGGTTAACTCTCTGTGTTCCTGGGGATGATACAGACCACAGGGGAGGGCTGAGGAAGGGGGAGAGGCAGCTACGCTTTACAGAGAATCAAACCCCAAGCTCAACTCAAGTCAACTCCTTGGGAACATTGGCCCCCTTCGTGGTGTATAAATTCATGTGTACCTGTCAGCGACAAAGAAGTTCTTTCTCCCAAGCTGCCATCTCTGGAGGAGCTGAGAAATACTACCAAAAATGAAGAGAAAAGTCAAGGTGTCAGTAAGGCCGAGTTCTTCAGGAGGTTCTAGGGGAGAAACAATTTTCTTGTCTTTGGTAGTCTCTGGGGGCTTTCCACATTCCTTGGCTTGTGTGTGACCTCTTCCTCAAATCACTCCAACCTCTTGCTTCCATTATCGCATCTCCTAACTTTCCTTTTTCTCTGCTTCCTTCATATAAAGACATTTGTGATTACATTTAGGGCCCACCTGGATCATTCCAGATTTCTCCATCTCAAGATCCTTAATCACATCTGCAAGTCCCTTTTGCCATATGAGTTAACATTTACAGGTTCCAGGGATTAGGACCTGGATATCTTTGGAAGCCCTTATTTGGCTGAATATCCCATATCTGGCAAGGACAATATTCCTTGGGGTTTACAGTTGTGAAAGACAATTTGCCCAGTTGAAGAATGATTAATAGTTGGCCACGTCTGCAATACAGGAAAGGGAAGAAGTGAGTGAGACATAAGACAAGCAAGATATGTTGGTATATTGGTCAGCTCAGGTTGCACCAACAAAATACCATAGAAGCCCAAAATCAGGCAGTGTTCTGTTTCTGGTGAGAGTTCTCTTCTCGGCTTGCGACAGCTGCTTTTACTCACATATACTCAATGAAGTCTTTGAAGAGAGAGTCCTCTTTCTTCCTCTTCTGATAAGGCCACCAATCTTATGGGATTAGGACCCCACCCGTATGTCCTCAATAACTTTAACTGCATCCTAAAACCCCTATTTCCAAATACACTTCAACATATGAATTTGGGGGTGACACAATTCTGTCCACAGCACTTAGGTTCTAGAACACCATAGAGTCCTCATCCTTTCTCAGTATTCAAATTTCTGCTCAAATATCACCACCTCAAAGAGGGCTTCCCTGACCAGCCCATCTATGGCAGCTTTCCTTGTGTGATATCACTCCATTTTCTATGCTTTAGTAGAGCATTGGGTTTACAATCCTGGAATCTGGAGCAGACTGCTTTAGTTAAAACCCCGGAACCATTACCTAAACGAACTTTGAGACATTGGCCACAATATTTAACTGGTCTGTGTCTTGGTGTCCTTATTTGCAAAATGAGGATAATCATAATACCTACCTCCTGTGAACTAAATGAGCTAAATGAGTTAAAATAAGCAAAAAGCTAAGGCACAATTTAAGGGATCAACAAATGTTAGCTATTGTATTTTTATTCATATTTGTCTATTTTCCTCAATAGAGGAAAAATAACAACTTGAAGAGGGCAAGGACTTTCTGCCTTTCTCACCATGGTATCCTCAGTGCCTAGAACACTGCCTGATGAATACCAGATGTTCCTGTCCATTGACTGAAAGAACAAATATAAGAATGATTGGTTTCTTGGAAGAGTTTCAGGAAGTATAGTTGACAATGTCAAATGCTTCAGACAGCTCGACAGATGAGGACGTAAGTCATTTGTCAATCAGAAGGTCATTGGTGACTTGAGCGGTAATAATAGCCACAATTTATTGAGGCACCTTGTTAAGTGTGCTAATCTACACAATGACCCTACANGTGGAGAAGAATTGGGCCTTTTCTGTTGACCAATGCCAGCTGCAGGTGTTGCAGTTTTTGTTGCAGTATCTCATTGATTTCCTGAGCACACTACTCAGATGTAATAGTTTCGTCGGGATTCAGAAATCTGTAGTGGATCAGACCGGCAGCAGACCACCAAACAGTGACCATGACCTTTTTTGGTGCAAGTTTGGCTTTGAGAAGTGCTTTGGAGCTCCTTCTCGGTCCAACCACTGAGCTGGTCAACGCCAATTGTTGTATAAAATCCACTTTTCGTCGCACAACACAATCCGATAGAGAAATGGTTCATTGTTATTGCGTAGAATAAGAAAACATGACACTTCAAAACAACAATTTATTTGCAGTCAGCTCATAAGGCACCCACTTATCAAGCTTTTTCACCTTCCCAATTTGTTTCAAATGCCAAACGACCATAGAATGGTCGATGTTGAGTTCTTTGGCAACTTCTTGTGTAGTTGTTGTAAGAGGATCAGCTTCAATGATTGCTCTCAATTGACCATTGTCAACGTCTGATGGCCGGCCACTACACTCCTCATCTTCAAGGCTCTGGTCTCCTTTGTGAAATTCTTAAACCTATACTGCTCGGTACGTTTGTTAGCAGTTCCTGGGCCAAATGCGTGGGTGATGTTGTAAGTTGTCTCCATTGCTTTACAGCCCATTTTGAACTCGAGTTAGAAAATCACTTGAATTTGCTTTTTGTCTAACATCATTTCCATAGTCTAAAATATATATATAAAATAAACAGCAAGTAATAAGTCATTAGCAAAAAAACATAAAGCTGGAAATGTGCATTAAAATGATGTATAACATAAACACATTTATTTAAGAATATTCCAATATCAAAGGCAAATTTCAACAAGGCAAAAACCACAATTATGTTTGCACCAGCCTAATACTATTATTTGCACTTTGCAGATGAGGAAGCCAAGCCTTAGAAAATTATAAAAACTCATAAGTCTTCATATATCAACCCAAGCTCTTATTCTAAGCTCATTTGCCTGGTGGTAAGTCATAGATGATGTGAAAATTAATAAACAGAAATCTCATTTAAAGTGNAATTCCCCAGGGCTGTTCCCATTTCCCCAATTCCCCAATAAAAATCTAAAAAAAAAAAAAAGCTACTTCATCCTATCTTCATTATATTTGGTCATAGAACATGTCCTGTACAGTTTCTTTGGTCAAGCACGTAATTAATTCTTATAAACATTCCATGGATATATATGTAATGTATTTTTCTATTTAAATGTTATAGTATTATTCAGTTCTTTTATGTACATCCTCACTTTTGGTCTAACACGACTGTCAAATTCTGAAATAGGCATATGAAAAGATACTGCTGTATTTTTATTTTCATTAAATTTTACTTGCTCGCCTATGCATTTTTTATTTATATTTAGCTGCTATGTATTTGATGAATAAAGGTTTACGACAAGTATATCTTATTCTGTCTAGTATTTTTAACCTAAATTTATCATCTAATTTTAATACTGTCACTCTGTTTTCTTATTATTTGCCTTTGCCTGTTCTCTCTCTGCCCTTTTCTTTACTCTCAAACTTCTTTTCATTTTTTGTGTGTATTTTTTGTCATATTTTTCCCTAAAATACATTTGTATGTAGGCTCTTTTAAAAAATGTATACTACATGCTATAAATGACTTCTCAAAATGTATACTGTATCTTGTTATAGAACTTACTTTAGGCAATTTAAAAAACTATATAAACTCAAAAAATAAAATAAAATAACTGAAAAAATTTGTACCCAAGTGAAAAATCAGAAAGGTCAGAGACAAAATTTTTGCTCAACTCTAAAATGCAAAGTTAATGGTACATATTCTTCTAATTGTTAATTAATATTTTTCTTTCATTTTATTTTTTGAAAACTTTATTGTCCTTTATATTTCAACCATTGCAAAGACAGAAACAAGTTTAATAAATGGCCATATTCATCTGTCACTCTTTTTTCTGACTTATTGAAGCAAACTCTTCATTGTGATGTACCACTACCTGCACCCATTAAGTTGTCTGAAAGGCAACTGTATTTTCCATTCCAGCCCCTTTCCTGAAATCCATAATCAGACACATACTTCTCAATTATTATATGAAAACAAGATAATAACCCTTTTCTTTCTCAACCACCCAATCACCCCCTTCAAGAGGATCTATTCTTACACTAGTTTGTTTGCTATTGCTTATTTTTTCCCCATTTCAACTACCTTGAAAACTGAGGTTTTGCTGACAGTTTAAGAATTTTAGTTCCAATCCATTATTATGTCTTCCCTTGAAATATGGCTCTTCTGTTTTATGAATCCTTATATATCTCATATATATTTACGCACTCAAGCAATTTTTTAGCTATATGTTTTGCAAGGTTTATACAATAGTTTCTTCTTCTCTTCGTCTTCTTCTATCTTCAGTTCTCTGTTCTAACTCATTTGTTATTATTATTATTATCATCATTATTATCATTATTATTTTTTATGTAAGTCCTTTCCTCAAAAGGGGCATATTGGCACTAAATTCTTTGAACTCTGTCATGTACACAAACATTTTTCCAAACTCCTCATGGTTGAATGACAGTAAATCCTTCTGTCTCAATCATCTATAGATGTTATTCCAATGCCAGAGCTATTGTTTTCTTTTGCAAATACTTGTTATTTCTTCTCAAATAATACTTGGAACTTAGTGAGGCTTTTTACTCATCAGACTTGTTTTCTTCAGCAAAGGGACTTTAAATATTGCCTCTCTTCCATCTTCTTTTCCTCCTGGATCTTCTATTATTCATGTTTAGATATCTTCTAAGTCTTCTACCTTCTCCCCACATTTTGCAATGTTTTGGGATATATATTCCACTTGATATTCTGGGATACTAACTGTTGTATTATTTTAGTAATTGCCTATCTATTTAACAGCTCTATTTAGTTAAGAATCACCTTTTCTGGATGTTCTGAGTGTTTTTCTTTACTCTGGCCACAAGAACTCTTTACAGAAATTGTACTTTTCCTTTGCCTATTCAGAGGACTCAGGCTGAGCTCATGGGGTCCTCACTTCTGTGGGTGGTGAGACACAAAAATAACTCTATCTGCCTGGCTAGTTCAATACCAGCGGGGAGGTACCCAACTGAGGCTCCCAGAGGAAGGAGAAATGGAAACCCTGCTCCCAAATACTTTTGTGGGCAATCACCAGTCTTCCTCTTGGAATGCCATAGATTTCTAAGAGCTATGCTCTCTGCAAGATCATAGGTGTGCTGATTTTGCTCCAGAATTCTCCACAGTTCCAGTGCCTACCAAGGCCAGAAGAGAAAGTCTGGCCACAACTTTCTCTGTCTGAATTTATAGAGCCCAAAGACCCTGACTGTCTGCCAGATAGTCTTATGGTGGGAAGGATTGCTGTTACACAGTGATTGAGATGAATGAACTGTAGGGACACCTTCAGGGTGCCACATTCCCAGCATTCCCTTAAATACATTTAAAATATTTTAAAATGTGAGGCATAACACTCATACAGAAATGTGCATACATCATAAATGTCAGTATAATAAATGATTATAAAATGAATCCTCATGTAACTACTACTAAAGTCAATGAATAGAATATTGCCAGCAATCCCGAAGATCCCCTTGTCCCCGTTTTTAACACAATATTCTCCCTCTGCACCAGTACAGGTAAATCACTATCCTGTTTTTATGGTAATCAATTTTCTTACCTTTCTAAAAATAGACTTACACTTACATATGTATCTCCCCAAAATGTAGTTCAGTTTTGCCTATTTTTGAACTTTATATAAACCAATCATGCTGTATGCATTTTTTGTGTGCTTTGTTCTTTTTGCTAAACATTATATTTATTTTTGATATTTATTTATGCATCTGTGGTTCATTCATTTGATTTTTCTGTGGAGTACTCCATGGAGTGAATATGCCACTATTTCTTCATCCATCCTCTGATGGAATGGACATTTGGGTTATGTCCAGTCCAAATAGTGCTTTTCTTAGTCAGCTCAGGCTGCCATAACAAAATACCACAAACTAGGTGGCTTAAACAACAGAATTTATTTTCTCACAGTCCTACAGACTGGAAAGGCCAATAGCAATGTTCTGGCAGAGTTCAGTTTCTGGTGTGAACTATCTTCCTGGTTGCAGATGTCTGCTTTGTCTCCACGTGGTTAGTTTTATGGGTCAATTTGACTTGGGCTAAGGGATAGTTTTAGGTGTCAACTTGACTGGGCTAAGGGTTTATCAGATAGCTGGTAAACATTACTTCTGGGTATGCCTGTGAGAGTGTTTCCAGAAAAAATTAACATTTAAAATGGTAGAATGAGTAAAGAGTATCACCTCACACTGCCAGTGGGCATCATCTAATCCACTGAGGACCTGAATAGAACAAAAAGGCAGAGGAAGATGAAATTTGCTCCCTGCTTGAGCCGGGACGTCCATCTTCTTTTTCCCTTGGACATCACGTCAGCAGTCTTGGTTCTCTGGCCTTTAGACTCAGACTGAATTATACCACCTGGTTTCCTGGTTCTTCAGACTGCAAATGTCAGATCATGGGACTTCTTGGCTTCTATAGTCACATGAGGATATATATATATATATATATATATATATATATATATATATATATCCTATTGTTCCTATTGTTCCTGTTTCTTTGGAGAACTGTTTCCTCCGAGCTCTCATGGAAAATGCTCTGTTTCCTCTGAGCACTCTAGTGTCTCTTTCAGTTCTTATAAAAGTACCAGCCCTATGGGATAAGGGACCTACCCTTATGACCTAATTTAATTTTAATTACCTCCCTAGAGGCCTTATCTCCAAAATTCAGTCACATTAGGGCTAAGGGTCTCAACATAGGAATTTGGGGGGAGATACAATTCAGTCATAGCAGCCCTGTTATAAACATTCTCAATATGTGCTCTGATTCACATGTACACAAGTTTCTCAAGAACATATAATTAGGAGTAGAATTGATGGCTAATAAGGCTGCATGTCTTTGACTTTATTAGATGATGCTAACTTATTTTTATAAAGTGGTGCTATCAATTTACAACAACTAGCAATTTATTAGAGTTTCCATTACTGCATTTCCTTTTCAACATGTTGAATTGTCAGTTTCTTTCTTTTTCTTTCAACATTTACCAAACTGGTGGGTATATAATGTTATCTCATTCTGATTCTAATTTGCATTTCCCTGATTCAAGGTTAAGTAGTGTTTATCACCTAAAGAAAAAAGACATAGGCCTAAGGAGTAATTTAAAGCTAAGAGAGCAGAAGTTATACAACTCTGCTACATGTTTCATGGAGTGCTAATCCTTATAACAACTCTGGAGGTAGGTTCTATTATCACTCCATGTTACAGATGAGGAAGTTGAAGTTTAGTAAAGACATACAGCTAGACAGTGCAGAGCTGAGATTTGAACCCAGACTTGAACTTCTACTCAGCGCTGAGTGCCCTATGCTTCAAAGAGCCAACTAGAGCAGCCATGTGGAGCTTGTCTAGAGACAGGAGTTCCTAATGATAGAGAGAACATGCATGAGGCAGTAGCAGTTGGCGAAGATTTTCATAGTAGCCTATAGAAGCATAGCTTTTAAGAGCTTGTTAGCTAAGATCTTTGGGAAAAAAAGCAAAATGTCAGATAAACTGAGATTTAGTCTTAACCATGCCATGGGGTTTTGAGTACTTGTGGCACCCAAAGTAAGAGGTTTTTGGATTTTAATACTCAATGCTATTTTTTAATGACTTTTAACTTTTTTTCTGATACTAAGAAATATGTAAATTTTTTTACTGTCAAATTTTTGGAAAATTCAAAAACCCACAAAGATGAAAATAAAAATCACTCTTAATCTCACTACCCAGTGTTAACCACTATTCATATTTTATATTATCTTTCCAGCATTTCAGGTCCATGGACACATATTATTTTTAAACAAAGTTGAGATTAGACTGTACATGCTGGTTCATAATCTTTTCACCCTAAAAAAAATATTGAGAATAACTTTTCATGTCATAAAAAAAATCCTTGGGCCCTAATTTTTAATAGTAGTCCATTTTTAGTTGCATCATAATCCTTTTATAATATTGGGTCTTCAGAAAAGTCATGACATATTTTGTGTTTTTCAAAGGTCATTTATTTATATAAAGAACAAAGATCAATCAATGATATATTGCCCGTTTTGTTCGATAACCTTTTACCATCTTTCAGTGAGCTTCATCATTCTTCGTTCATAGAAGGACCTGTCTTTATTTGAGAAAAACTGAACAAGGTGTTGATTTACAGCCTCATCTAAATTAAACATTATACCATGCAAGGAGTTTTGAAGAGAGCGAAACGAGTGGAAGTCTGACGGTGCAAGTTCAGACTAATGTGGTGAGTGTGGCAATACATCCCATCCAAGCTCCAATAATTTTTGACGGGTGATCAAACTTGTGTGTGGTCTCACATTGTCACGATGGAACACAACTCCTTTACAATTAACAAGCTCTGGAAGTTTCTGGATGATGGATTCTTTCAAACTGTCTAATTGCTGACAGTACACATTCGAATTGTTTGTTCGGTTCCTTGGTAGGAGCTCAAAAAACACAACACCTTTAAAATCCCACCACATTGAGAGCATAACCTTCCTCTGATGAATGTCTGCTTTCAATGTTGTTTGAGACGAATCATCAGGTCGGGACCAAGACCGTTTGCGCACCACATTGTTGTAAACAATCCACTTCTCATCACCAGTTATCAGTCGCTTCAAAAAAGGATTATTTTCCTCATGTTTAATGAGCATATTGCAGATGTTTATACATGCCATCAAATGAACTTCTTTGAGTTCATGCAGAACCCAAATATTGAGCTTGTTTATGTATCCCAGCTTCTTCAGGTGGTCGTGAATGCTTGAATGATGGATGTTCTATATTCCTGCAATCTCTCGTGTCATGCAAAGTGGGTTGGACTTGATCAATGCCTTTATTTTATCATCATCAACTTTGGTGGGCCTCCCTGACCAAGGAGCGTGGTTGAGATCAAAATCACCAACATGGAATTTCATGAGCCATCATTGGCACTGACGTTCTTGTAGAGCATTGTCACCGTAAACTTGATGCAACTTTTCACGAGCTTGACACATGTTCTTCCCTTTATGGAAGTAAAGCAGTAAAATATGGTAAAAATGCACAGTTTGGTCTTCCGTCTTCCACTTATTGTAAAATCTCCAAAACTCAACCAAATCGTTCAATTTTTTTTTAGAATGAAGCTAGAACTGTCAGCAATAACATAGATGTGAATGACTCTAGTACTTCCAAAAATGAACTAGTGCCATCTGTTGCCAACATGAGTCATGACTTTTCCGAAGACCCAATATTTCAAATAACTAACTCTATGATGAACATCTTTATAGATAAATTTTTGCCAATTTTCTAATTATTTCCTTAAGTAATATTTCTAGTAATGTACATGACCTTGGATCATAGTCCATAAACTCAGGTTTGAAAAAAAAAATCATACCTATGTAGTTTCTTTTGACCAATTCAGATTTGATCCCAAGGCCCCTCACCTCTGATTAGCAGGAAATCAGGTTTGTTCTTAGAATCTGAGAAGCTTATGTGGTGCCTGGAGCGCAAGGTTATAACACATTCATCCCATGCCACCTGGGCAGCTCAGACAACAGCACTGGCCAAACCCCTACTGATCCCCGAAGCCATGTAACTCTTTACCACCCACAAGACTGGAAGGCTTTTCCAGGCCTGGAAACCTCAGTGCCCAGAATCCAGTCTCTCCAGAAACACCACGCAGCTGCTCTTCTCTGAGCTCTTGTTACCATCCTGGGTGCTGCCAGGAAGAGGGTGTGGTCCCTGCTGCCTTTCTTCTCAGCTTGGAAGAGAAAAGCCAAGTTTTTACCTTTCCTTGTTCTTCAAAGGCACTCTTCTCCCCAACTCTCCCTGGGACACTTACCATGGGCTCGTCAATGATGTTAAGCTTCTACCTGAGACAGGACATGTTCTTGACTACAAGCAGCTTCAACTTCCCAACATGCAGCACACCTGGAGCAAGGAAACCCCAAGATTTTGCTACCTGCTTAAAATGGGGAGGAGAAAACAATATGAAACCATCACCCGTCAAATTACCTTTGACCCCCATCTTTACACGTATCTAATAAGAGTATATTATCTTGCCATGTCTAACATACTTGTCAAGGTGATTTCTGTCTAGTGGAATAGATAGAATATAAATAATTGAAGCACAAGGTGAAAAGTGAAAGGTATCATATGAAAGGCACTGATAGGGCTCTGATGAAATAAAACACACACGCACACACAAAAACAAACTCAGGGCAACTCCTCATGGAAGAGGAAGCTTGAAAATGGGTAAAAATTGGGCACTCCCAGCAGAAAGGACATAGGAAATGGAAAGTGTTTAAAGCCTTGCTATTCAAAGTGTGGCCCATGGACCAGTCCCATCGGGATCACCTACCAGCTTGTTAGAAATACAGAACCTCAGGACTCCTTCCAGACTGACCAAACCCGAATCTTCATTTTAACAATAACTGCAATGATGATGAAGATTTGAAAAACTTCTGCCCCAGGCAACTTGTTAAAATGCAAATTCTGAGGTATCAGAGGTTCTGGAGGTGGGGTCCAGCAAAGTGCTTTCACAAGCCTCACAAGGTGCTTTAGACGCATGTGCAAGTCTGAGAACCACTGTTCCTGAGCTGAGATTGAAAAACTATGCTATGAAATATTTTAGGCTTTGCACACAATAAGGCCTCTGTCACAACTACTCAACTTTGCTATTGTTACAAGGAAGAAGCAACAGGCAACATGCAATTGAGTGAACACGGCTGGTCTCCGATGAAGATCTATTTACAAAATCAGTGCTGGGTTTGGCCCATGGGTCGTATTTGCCAGCACCTGCCCTAGAACATGGATTTTCAAATGTGGCTGTGTAGTAGAATCACTTGGGGGAGCATCATAAATCTTGATATTCAGACAACATCCCACACCAATTAAAGAAGCATCTCTGTGGTTGGGGTGAGGAATCAATATTTTGAAAAAGCTCTCCAAGTGATTTGAATGCATAGCTGGGAAGAGAACCAGACACTACAGGGTGGAATAGATGGCCCCCAAAAGAGGGTATGAGAGGATCAGGGGAGATTAAGTAGAAAGGCTGGCTGGAAGCCTGACTGTGGAAGCCTTTTAAATTGGGATATTCCCCAAACGCCACAATCTCATGGGGGATTTGAATATCCATATAGGTCAGGGTGCGCATTTTCATTTTTTTTCTTAACCACATGTTACTGCATTTAAACCACAATATTAAAAATGAGAAATGTCTGAACAAGGGATAGGCCAAATGGCTTTTAATTCCCCAACAGCAAAACCCTGTTAATACCTTGCCCTGTGTCAGCAAAATAATTGTGGCTCAAGTGAATATAAAACACTTCCATTCAATCTTCTCCCTCCTCCCCAAGGCAGACGCTTTCTTATCATGGAGAAACAGTACTCCGCAAACTGTCAGACTGCATCAGGGGAGTTGAACAGAAATTACAAAGCCAGGCTAAATCAAGGCATCAGCTGGGAGGGTTAAATTCTTCTGCAGGAGAGCTTTCTTTAGGCTCCTCTGACCGGAGCCTCCCGGTGTGGCTGTATAAATGCCGGGAAAGAGAAGACTGAAACTTTTGCAGGACAATGAATTAAATTTCTTTGGTGGCAGAAGCTGTCACTGGCTACCTCAAGTGGAAAAAAAAAAAAGTTAGCTGAAAAGATCTGAAATGGCCCATAGAATAAAAGGAAAAGCTGAAGAACTAAGGGCAGAATTATGGCAGATCTGGGCCTTCGTAACAGGAGCTGTGGATCGTGTCTTTATGGTGTTGCCTTTTTTGTAGGTGGATGAGCTTTGTCTATGTTTTGCCTTAGAGGCCTCCATCCAAGATGGCAGTTCCAGGAAGAGAACATCTGATTGGCCAGGCTTGGTCATGGGGCCTTATTGAATAGTTCCACCGTGATTGATGATGGTTCCCCAGATTCCAACTGGGATTCCATTATCACAAGAAGGGAGAACAGTAGAGCTAGGTGCAAGACCTCATAACCTCTTAAAATTCCAAAAGGAGATTGCCCACTGTGTTATAGGAGTTGGAGCAGAAACAGGCCTTAAAGATCCAACTCCTCATGTTACAGGGGAGGGATCTGAGGAAGACCAAATATGTTTCCCAAGCCTATTCCTATTAATGTTTAATGCTATTCATGAAAAGTGTACAATTAGACAGGAGTCCAAACTAGACTCGTCTAGATCATTCTGCCTGTGGCCGGGAAAATGTGTTTAATTTCCCTGAAGACTCTACGCATGCATCATGGTTGCTCTTCTAAAGATGAAAAGTAATGGCCTCTCACATTTGTCCAGTGGTTCTTATTAAAAGCACCAATTGCTAGAGCCCATCCTCCAGAGATTCTGATTCAATAGGTCTAGGTTACAACCCAGTCACTGCTGCTTTTTTAAACAAGCACCTATAGATAGGTGGTCTGTGTGCCACACGTTGGAAAACAATTTGGTCCAATACACAAATGTTGGCAAAGGTCAGGGGGGTAATAGGAGTAAAGCTGGGTGGGTACATATAAGACAGTAAGAGGTGAGGATGGTAAGTTGGAAAGTGTGTGTCCTAAGGGTGCTCAGATTCAAACTATTTTTAAACACTTTGCAAGCCAAACAAAACCTATTTGCAGGAGAAAATTGTGCTCTCAGAAATTCTATAAGTTGTATGTTTTATTAGTGCTTTTACATGAATTTTACTATTCAGTGAACTTCTAAGAGAGGAAAAACAACTATTATTCTCACCTTCATGAATAAAAATTAAGGAGAGAGATGTAGAGTAACCCCCAATACTAAATGCCATCTGCTGAATCTGAATGCAAATCTTCTAATTCCTAAATTCAGGTACTTTAAAATACACCCAGGTAAGGCAGCCCCTGCTTTATTTTCTCTGTGATGTGGTTTGCATAAACAACATTCCTTTCCAATGGGATTATGTCTGTTCAATCATAAACAGGGCAGGAAAAAAAAATAGCCTAGCTGTAATTTTTAAAATATGCGAAAAGCATATAAAGCATACAGAATCTATAGGATTTTAAATGGTGATACAAAGCTTGGCACATCCTTATGTAAAATTATGGCATGCACCTTCAAGATTGACTCGGATTTCATTGTTTTATCTTATCTAATAATGCTAATATATATTATTCTCATAGCACAGTTGAATGATTTAGAAACACAGAATACGTTTGGCACATATTCTCAATTCCTTAGTAGAATAAAAGACAAAGTTCCCACAACAGTTAGAAAGTTAATTATTTATCTTAGTCAAAGACTGAAGGTTGCTGTAACACAGATTAAAACTGCATTTTTCGAATGAAGTGGCTATTTTATGTCAGGCTTTGAAAGTGTTGGGCTGAGTTCTTACCCCAGTAATTGGAAATTCTGGACATATCTGACTCAATACTTCAAACCATTCCAGTGTTCCTACAATGCTGGAGTTGGAGAACAGAATTAGGACTGGGTTAGAGGTCAACTGTGTAACATCAGTTTTTTACTGAACAAAGGTTGGTTCAGTGAACATGCTTTGACCTACCCTACCTTAAAATCTTTGTCATAATGAACCAAGTTATAACAAGGTTTTGCAATACGTAGAAGAACTTTTGTGGATGTTAGAATTGATCAGTGGAACAGAGAAACTACAGTCCCTTTTGGTTATAAGGGGACATCCTTATGGCTTTAATTGGGTAAAGGTGAGGTTATATTTTTACCAAAGTACATTAAAGTAAAATTTAAAATAAAAGTTTACAACAAGTGAGAGAAATAGTTGTTATCTACAATATGTAAAGAGTGCTTAAAAATCAATAAAAATTATAAAACCAACTAACTACAAAGATGGTAAAAGGATATTGACAATTTACAAAAGAAAACCTCAAATGGTTGATAAACGTTAAAAGTGTTACTTTTACTAGAAATAAAATAAATCACCTTAAAACAAAAATAAGATAAAAATTATACCTATCAATTGGTAAATATTTTTAATGATATTTAAAGGTGGAAAGTGTGCAGTGAAACAGAGACTCTGAAATAATGCATGTGGAAGTGAAATTTGGTACAATAATTTTGGAAAACAGTTTTGCATATCATATTAAATTTTCCTTCCCTGTCAAAATGTATTATAAATAAAGTACTAAAATTAGAGGCCAATGTTAATTTACAATAATGTTTATAGCAGTCTTTTTTATAATTGGGAACAGCCTAGATACCCAATAGAAGATCAGTTAAATAATCCAGGTTGTATCAATATGGTGAAATATTATTCAACAATCAGATTTTCAGAAAATATTGAACTTTTTGGCACAATTGCAATCAGTAAAAAAGAAAAGATACAAAATTGAATACATAGTACTATCTTAATTTTGTTTAAAATACATATTCTGTATTAGTCTACTTGTGCCGCCATAACAGAATACCACAGGCCTGAACAATAGAAATTTGTTTTCTCACAGTTCTGGAGGCTGGAAGTTTAGGATTAAGGTGCAGCAGGGCTGGTTTCTGCTGAAAATCTCTTCCTGGCTTGCAGATAGCCACATTCTCACTGCGTCCACTCACAGTCTTTCCTCTGTGCACACTCCTGGCATCTCTTCCTCCTCTTATAAGGACCCCAGTCCTATTGGATTAAGGCTCCACCTTTATGATCTCATTTATCCTTAATTATCTCTTTAAAGGCCTTTTCTCCAAATACAGTCACATTGAGGGTTAGGCAATCAACACAGGAACCTTGGAGGGAGAAACACAATTCAGTCCATAGCATGTTTCCATACACATAAAGAAAATCAACAAACAGATGAAGAGATACTTAGAATAAGGATCCAAACAAAGGAACTTCTGTCCTCATTGAGCTGGGGACCAGCATGGTAGATGCAGAAGCACTCTGATTCATCAACCTGGAAGCTCTCCGAAACCTTTCCACTTTGGGTGTGTATGGAGTCTTCATTACAAAGGCATATTTGATTAAATTGTTGGCCACTGGTGATTGATTCAACCTCCAGCCCTATTCCCCTCCTGGGAAATCAGGGGTGGTACTGAAATTTTCAACCCTCTAGTCAGGGTTGGTTCCCCTGGCAACCATCTTCCAACTTTAGTTGGGGTCCAAAGACCACCCTATTACCATAACAAGAGACACCTTTGTCCTCTCAACCCTTGGGATATTTCAAGGGTTTTAGGAGCTCTGTGCCAGAAACCAAATATATATTTTGTATTATAAACCACAATATCACTGGGAACTACTTTGAGAATATGTAAATATCCTGTTTTTCATCAAACATTTAGCCATTATTTTTTAGCTTGTGAGTTTATGATTGTTACCTGAATCAATTATTACTATGATAGTTGTCAAATGGTGATTTCCTAGTTTCATTATGTATTCCATATTGATTTGTTGGCATTCTACTATAAGGAAAAGTTTTTTATTTCTCCCTTATTTATGTATTTATTAATTTATATCAGTATTGATTCATATAGTCTTATTTTATTCAATAGGATTTAATATGTTCTTATCTGTTATCATTACTTTTATGTTCACATGGTTCTAATTGCTCTCTCTTTTTATATTTTCACTTCTGCTGCTTCTCCTTCTTTTCTTAATCTCTTCTCCTGCCATATTTTCCTTTCTCATCCAGCACCCTCTTAGTTTCCTATTCCCACCCTCCCATCCCCACTTTTTTTCTTTGTTTAGATCCTGAGACCATTTTTTTTCTCATTTATTCATTGGATGGCCTAAAATGCATGAAGTTTCTCTTTCCTCACAGCTTTCCTTCCCATTTTCTTGGATGTGCCCCAAACTGCAACTGCCGCTGGCGCAAATCTGGTAGTTTTTGAAGGTGGTACTTCTCTTGATCTAATCGTAAAGATGCCAACTGCAGTTAAGTGTCTCAGTATTTCCAAGGGTTTATGACTTAGCTATAAAAATTCACTTTAGGCTACAGCTTGACATATAATCTCTCAGCCCAGGAGTGAATGTCTTTAACCATTTTCTCTTTAATTCAGCAATACTTGATTCAATGTAGCTTTCATTCTCTAATAATATATGTTCATGAATTATTGCTGCATCAGTATAAATCATGTCCATTGCTAAAGTAATTATGGAGGGTAAATATGAAAAAAGATACAACTTCACTGGTTCAAAGGTTATACAATGAAAAAAATATTGATCTTCTATGATGCTTTTTCTCCTATCCATCCTTCTACTCATAACCTCCCAATGTACAAATCCTGAAAAAAAATTCTAATGTTCCAAAAATATATATATTGTGCTATTTGTAAGACACTAACTTCCCTGGAGGTGGCCTGTATCCAATTTTTGTTCCGTGATCTGGTTTCAAATTAAGGGACTTCGCCTGATCACATGATTGGCCAGCTATTCTGCATTTTGAAGTAGGTAACCCAAATTTGTGGAAGGAAAATACTTAGAAATATCACTTGTAGGAGACTGGGAAATTAGTTGGACAAATCTTAGCAAAAGAAACATGCTATGCTAGAGAAGCAGTTGTCTTTGAAAGCAGGGCCTAGGATTCCAGGCCTGGTTTTGTCACTGACGATCTGAGTAAGTCAGTTATTTCAGATACCCTCTGATCCATTTTCCTCAGCTGTAGAAATAAGTACTTGGGGACATAATGATTACTAAAGTCCCTTCTAAATCTAATATAGTTCTACTGTCCTTCAGATCCACGAAAACAATTGTTCTTCTATTTAGTTTCAATGTGATAAAGCAAATCTAACCTTGGGTTGGGAACCTGGAAAAATAATTGGTGTATAGAGCATTAATTATGAGCACAAAATGAGCTCTAATAATTCTGATAGCTATGTCAGTCACAAAGTGACAGTCATGCCAGAGCATCCAGTGAAAGGTGCACCCAGAGAGCGCCCTAACGAGGTAACTTCAGACTCAGGGTGGAGTGTGACCGTCTGGACGGCTTTATTAGACTGCAGATGGGTGCACTGCACCCAGTCTGGAGCATAAGATCAGAGATCTCTGAAGGCTCATCACTAAGGGCGCAATAGATAAGCTGACAACCGCAGTTGCAAATAGAGTGCTGGAAGCCACGCCTCTGACCATCTCACCAGCCCGGCCTGACGCCCAACGCTAGGCACCCCAGCGCCGTAGGGACTCTCACTGAACACCGGACTGTCTTGCATCCTTCTTTTGTAAGACCCTGTTTACCTTGCCTAACCCTATTGCTTACAAACCAGTGTGACCCTCAAGTGTGAAACTGTTCTACCTTGACTATTAGAGGCTATCCTCTGACCGGAGCCTTGGTTAATGCCCGTGGTAAACCGAGTCAGTAGGACTAGATCTGTGGCTTTATTCTAATAAAGCCTGACATTGNACCCCCTCTCTCAGTTGATGTATATTGCTCATAAAATGTCACATCAATGGCTATACCAGTTTGGTTCCTGCATTTGAATACTTGGTGAAAATAAGAATTTCTGTTGATCAGGACATTGCTGACTAGATCAGCTGAGTTCATGTATAGTCTGATTATTTAAAAAGCCACCCAGAGATGCTTTACCAGAAGAATGGGTAAAGCTTTAAAATGGGTGATGATCTAGCAATAAAGAAAGTCGTCCAAGTTTCAAAGTCTATGCAGTACAAAAATAGTTTTTATTTGTTTAAAATAAATGTCTGATACTGTTCAGGTATAAGAATTCTATAATTGAAATGTAGCAAAATGCAACTTTTTTAAAGCAGTGGCTGCAGATCAGAATACATTTTGAGTTAGTAGAAGCTGGGAGGTGGGCAGGGAGGGAGGGTGGATGATGGGCAATGAGTTTTCCATCTGCTTGTTTCAGGCCTAGAGAGTGCTTATTGGGGAAGGCAAGAGCTGCTAGCCTATTTAGGCCTTGGATTTAGGTAAACCTTTTCACATATGGCATCCTACATGCTTGTATAGTTTGATGGATTTTAGTGATTTCTCAACTTTTTTTTTCCAAATGTAATCTTATGTGGAACATCAATATATATTTAAAGGAGATAAAACTGAAACTGTTCTGGTGAGAAGTAAGACGGATCCCCTTTTCTTCTTCATCCAGCCACCACCTTCCTGTCAAATTGCTGAATGCCCTAACGCTCTCTCATATTAAAATTTTGGAGCTTAAGATAATTCTGAGTTCTACCACTAAATATTCTTGGGTGACATCTCTGAGAAAAAAAAATGTAGGACCCAGTGCTTCACAGAATATTGTACTGAAATAGAATTGGGGAGAACTTAGAGTAGAAGGAACTATTTAATTTATGTTACTTTGTGGAGGACACTCTTTTACCATCTATGGGTCAACTTTAGAGAAAAAACAAAGCTAGAAAAGTGGAACCAAGAGATGTGAGTTCAAGTCCTGGCCACACTCATTAATGGGGTTTCCTTTGGCACATCATTTAACCTCTGAGCTTGGTATTCTTTGATGTATTCATC
>NW_017731495.1:474331-476290 GCF_001890085.2 Hipposideros armiger | reverse complement strand
TTGAACTGGAAAATTAACAAGATTTTTATAAGATGTCTATGGAAAAGTAAGGGTAATGATTAGGCCTCGTCATTGGGTCTGATTCAAATCATACCTAGAATCAAAGACCTTACTTGAATATAAGGAATCTTCTTGGGAGACTAAGTGACTTGTCAAAGTTCACAGAGCTAATTATAGTTTGGCTTAGAGAAAAGGTTCCCTGGTTCCCAATATAGAGCCTGCTCATTCCATCTCCACAGAAAAACTGGGTGCAGGAGCTCACTAAAGTCGTGGGAAAAAAGATTGATCTAGATTTTCATTATCAAAAACAAGTCTATGGGGGATGCTCTGGAACCTTGGCATTCTTTCTAAAATAGATCAATGAAATCACTTTTCTTGGAGTTTATTTTAGGAGGAGAAGCAGGAAAGAAAAACCTTTTATGGAGGGGAGGGGTGGTGGGGAAGAGTGGACAAGAGGTATTTTCATTTTGACACACCTAACAGTGTCTCAGCTGCTTGAAATCATTAGAAAGTTATTTCTTCCCCAGTGAGGGGTGGTTTGATTTTGTTCGAAGTATTCTTGTGATGTCGACCCCCTCCTCACCTGCCCCCCACCAGACGGTTCACAACCGTGGCTTATGCCTGAAGTGGAGCCCAATCCCACCAGCCAACAGAAGGAAAGGGTGCTCCTTTTCGTACCACACACCATGAGGCTGTGTCAGCGAGTCGTACCTTTACATCAGAGATGTCTCACAGTACCTTCCAAAGGCTCATAGCATCTGCTCTATACTTCTCTTATGGTCCATTGAGCGGCATTCTGTGGCAACTATCCATTTACCTATGTGCTAGTCTTTCCCGCTCTACCGTGAGTGGGAAGAGGGAGAAAGATTCTTATCTGTCCATCTTTGCACTCCCAGCCCCTAATACAGAATCTGAAACAAGAGAGTCACACTCTAAATGTCAGCTGAGCAATATTATGATAAACCATTAACATCTGCNAAAAAAAACTAGGGCAATTTCGGTTGGAAAACTTGTTTACTGATTTGCCTAGTTACTTGTTTAAACTTGTTAAAATCCATTTGATCAAAGTGGTCTCCTGTGTACATCCAGTCTCAAAGGGTAGCTGGAGGTAGAACCATCTTTGAAATTGACTGTGCATACTTTTCTCTCTTCCTAGTTCTTTGTTACCGTAGGGGGAAGGATACTTTTCCTGGATAGAGGGAAAGTGTTCAGGAATCTTATATATGGAATCACCCATTGAACTTAGCGATTTAGACTTAATGGGCACTAAAAAGATATCGATTGAGTTGAATTACATTGAATCTAAATAGTAGTCCTCCTAGTTCTTTGATAGTTCTTTGTGTTTCCCTCGCTGGCTTCTCTTTGTTTTGCCACCTCTTTGAAATAAGTGTTGAGCACGACTTCTGGCACATACTGAGGACTCCATAAATACTGCTGTTGCCTTTGCTTTTATTACATTTTCATTCACCTTTGCAATCCCTTGACGTTCCTGCTTTAATCTCCTTATAGCACGCCTGTTACATCAGTCTGTCCTGTAGTACTCAGGTACTAATTTTACCCAGGATACCATTAGCTCTTGGAAAGCAGCATGCTTGGCTGGGGCCTCTGTAATCAGCCATCCTACGAGCAGAGAAAGCACGTGGAGGATCATGTTTTAGGTGCAAACTTCTCCTCTTCCTACATTTCGATGACCACAATTAGTCATATGGCCCCACGGTGGGGGGACAGGGCAAGGGCTTCTCATCCCATGTGCCCCAAACTGTGTGGAGAATGCACAGCATTGCCTTTGTCTTACAAAGGGTGGTGATGGGGAGAGGGATACAAACACTGAAAGACAATATCATTTTATTTCTCCCATATAGCTACAGTGTCCTTAATTTAATGTTTTTCAAACTCCAGGCATTCTAGTGCCCCTTAATAAGTTTTGCATGTCATGTGTCACTATTATATTTTCTTTCT
>NW_017731495.1:466549-470079 GCF_001890085.2 Hipposideros armiger | reverse complement strand
TTTTAAAATTCATTTTCTTTAGAAGGATGGATAATGCAATTGTCTAAGTTAACTGTCTAGGTTTAGTTCACTAAGATTTTAAAACTGTTTTTTATTTGTGTGTTTAAAAAAAATCAGGGAAGTTTATTTGCTGAGAGTTAAGAGTCGATCACTTAAGTAGAAATTATAGACTATTGAAAGGGATATAACAATCTGATTCTTTTTATTACATTATGGTAAATATTTTGAAAGCCAAGAAGTAAATTCTGCACAACAAAGTAGCTCATACCCTTATAAGAGCCATTAGATATTATTGTGAAAAATTGATTAATGATTAAAAGGGTTATGTATCTCAGAAGAATCAAGTATTATAAGGATTTTTCAAGAGCAATGCAGTTCAATAGAAATAGAATGCAAAATACATATGCAATTCTAGATTTTCTAGTAGCCACATTTAGAAAAGGAACAAGAGATGAAATTAATTTTCGTACTGTTTTATTTAACCTAATACATCCAAAGTACTCTCATTTCAACACGTAATTAATAAAAAATTTTAATGAGATATTTTGCATTCTTTTTTACACCATGTGTTCAAAATCCAGTGTGTATTTTGCACTTACATAGTATTTCAAGTCAAACGAGTCACACTTCAAGTGCTCAGTAGCCACATGTGGCTACTGGCTCTCATGGTATTGGATGGCACAGCTGTAGAACATGCATTAACTTTGGGGGTGATATCGTACACATGGGAGGAACAAAAGTTGAAACTGATTCCAGGGGATTAAGCTCTTACTCACTTTATGTATAAAGCACAGACATACATACGTACTGTGCACAAAAAGATATACAGTTTATCCGTGGTATTAAAGTTTCATGGAGAGGGTATGTGTTAGTCAGTGTGCTCCAGAGAAACAGAACCAATAATACAATAACTGAGGGCTAACTTTTCCCATTCTGAAAGGATAAAACATCATAAAAGAGCAACTGAAGCTTTGCAGCAAAGCACAAAGGTCAAACACACAGCGNGAACTGGCAACCTTGGTGTTATGAGTCTGCATTCTAACCACCTGAGCTAACTGGCCACCCCTATTATGTTTTCTTTATTCAGACTTTTTTTTTTACTAAATGTGTTTGTTTTAAAAAATAGATTTTTGTCACTGTTATGTATGGAAAACCAATATTTTTCTAATCTGCATTAAAATAAATCATGAGTAATCCAATGCATTTATCTAGGTCTCACCTGAAATATTTTGTGTATCACTAGTGGGCAATCTACACTTTGGGAAACACTGCCTTTGGGGGTTAGAAACACGCACACATACACATATCTCAAACGAGGAAGGTTTACTGTTCAGCTGTGTGTTAAGGAAATATATCACGTAACATATTCAATCAGGAAAGACTTCTTCCTAAGTGAATAGCTTTCTTTTTTCCCCCTTTCTCTCTTCCCTGTGTTTGCCTTTCCTTCCTTCTATCTCTATTCTCTCTCTCTCTCTCTCTCTCTCTCTCTCTCTCTCTCTCTCTCTCTCATAGATTTGAAGATAGAGCAAGATCTTGGGGGAAACAGGGCTTTTATTAACTCCTCACAGTACTTTCCTTGAATTATGGTGAATTCTGATCATTAGGGCAACATCCCAGGAGAATTTCAAAGTCCTGTCCAATTAAATGCCTTTTTAAGCTCCGGGGTGACCCCACAAGTCTCCTTCCCACCTTCCAACCCCCACGCCCCTATCCCATGCTCATCTTCATTTCCCAGAGATCACTATCCTCAGCGTGCTGGGCTTCTCACACCCCTACCATCTGTGACCCCACTCTTCAGAACAGAAAGAATGGCAAAATGTTTCATCTCTGACTGTGTTCACAGCAGCAGAACTGGTTGAGACCCTTGAGTGGTAGGTCAGACTATGCCTGTCAGCCTCAGCCCGAGGGCTGCCAAGTGTGAGTTGTTATACCTACCTGCCCTCAATTATGCTGAAACAGGAGGAAAGCCTTCTCACAAGGTCTGGATTCAGTGCAGTGATCAAAACCGCTCAATGCGAGTGCCTGTGAAAACAGTTCATTTTCCTATCGACGAGAGTTTTACATCTAGCCAGTAAATTTTATCCGAATCCTCTAACTCCAGTAAAATACAGCAAAGTGCAATAAATTTCACTTTATGGGTTTTACAGTTTGAAAACAGCTCCAGGGCAGTCTGGTTACTGAGGGAACCCGTGGAAGCAGTCTCCAAGAGTCGGTTTCTCTCTGCAGGGAGCTCTGGAGATGACCCCATGGCCTTTAGTGCTCAGTCCACTCAGGTGAGGCATTACCTCCTACTTAAACATTATTGAAGGCATGATATAAGTCCTGTGCCTATACCTGCAGAGCTGGCTTTAAACAGTGAAGAAAAAAAGCAATTAAATTGTTAAGCAAAGGGCTTCTAGCTTCCTGGGCAAAGAGCAAATGAGCATCATTAAAGAGAGGGATTAAGTCACTGACTTATCACAATGGAGCTGACTGCCCCAGAAGGTCCCTAGGCCTTTTTGTCTTTTTCCAAGAGGTTTTGAACTGGGAGTAAATCAAATAACATTCTTTAAGGGAAACTCTTCTAACTGCCCTGCAACCAAAAATATTTCTGCAATTTACCCAGAGGCAGGCTTTCTTATTTCAACTGGCATTTAATTGACTGTTTTCCTTATCTTTATAAATTGTTAAGAAATGATAAATTCTCTAACCCTAATGAGGCCTGGTCACTATAGCAATTTGCTTCACCTAGGACCTCCCCCTACTCAGACTTCAACTATCAAATTCTGATTCCTGCCATCTTTTTTTTTTTTTTCAAACCCATTAGTATTCATGTTGAATCTTTGTGATGGAGTCACTGGTGGAAGTGTTTGACCTTCGTGGAGTACTGCTTGCTGCCATTCACTATTTGGCAGTCTTGGTTGGAAGCACTTTATGTTACCTTGTTTCTTCCTTACAAGGGGTCCCTGAGCTTTCAGTCTAGTCCCTTTTACAGATTAGGATGCTGAGGCAGAGGCTGGGTAAGTATTGAGCCGTCGGGAAAGTCATGACACATTCTTGCATTGAAAAACATAGAAAAATATGTCATGACTTTCCCGACAACCCAATAATTTGCCCAGGGTCACAAAGTGACCAAATAGGAAAGCCAGCATCAAACCCAGGTATTCTTGCTTTAATCTCAGTGTCTTACCCTCAGGCTCTCCTTCCTGTTGGGGAGAACCGGGGTGGCAGACACCGTCCCCTCTCCTCAAAGCATCCAACTGCATGAATTGATAATAGGAGAGCTTTGGTTTTGACCTGAGGAGGAAAGAGTTGTTTCTGAAAAGTAAAAGGAGTCTGAGGGGGAAGGGGAAGAAGAAGAAATGGGTCCAAATGAATGCTTTGAACATATTGGAATAGGAGAGGCACGGGGAAGAGAATCTAATGGTTCTGGTTTCATGAAAGACTGAGAGACATTGTGCTTTGGGACAAGGTGGTTTAGTTAAACAGAGTTGAGGGGATGGGGGGAGCAGGGAACAGAGTCAGGGATAATAAAGGTGTACTTCCACAGC